>NC_092337.1:145582500-145882500 GCF_046630445.1 Rutidosis leptorrhynchoides
ATAGTTATATTTTTATTGCTAAATACTATTAAATACGATACAATTTTACACAAGTTATTTATTTATTTATAGAGTGGATATACCTAAACCTTGCTACAACACTATAGGTAGTGTACCTAATCTTAAAGTAGTGTAGTTTTTAGTAAGTCCGGTTCATCCACAGGGAACTAGCCAAGTTTAACGCAATATTTTTAAAACTATATATATATATATATATATATATATATATATATATATATATATATATATATATATATATATATAATATTATTATTATAAAAAGGGATTTTTACCGTTTAATGACCGGTTTGTCAATTTTAAATAAAACGTAAAGATAAATGACGATAATATAAATGACAGAATTTAAATTGCGATAAAGTAAATTACAGTAATTAAAATGACAGTAAATAAACGTACGATGAAATATGAAATAAAAGTATTATGCTTATTTAAACTTCCGTAATCATGATGTTCGACGTGTTGATTTTAATTTATTACCCGGGTTAATTGTCATTTGTCCTGGATTATTTGATACCTATTTGGTTTTTGTCTATAATAGTCCATTGGTCATAATTATAAAATGCTCGTCAAATTAACCTTATTCTCGAAGTCAAATATTCCAACTAATTAGGGATTCGAACTGTAACAAGGTTTTAATACTTTGTTAATAATTATACCAGGTTATCGACTGCGCGTAATCTAAGGTTTTAATACTTTGTTAACAATTACACCAATTATCCTTGTATGTAATCCACCCCTGTTTTAATGAGATATGAATATTAATTACCCACTTGATCAGAATGAATAATCAATTACCCAACCCGAATAATTAATTAAATGATCGTAAAAGATGTCGTATAAACGTCACTAAATAGGACATACATAATCATTTTAATAATTATTAGATTAACTAATTTGAAGATAGGTTTGACAGGTTCTAATGAGTTGTTGCTCAATTAGACAATATCCCTTATCTATTAATAGTCATAGTCCAATGTCCACAAGTGTCGGTCTTTTGTCCAAACCTTAATTATGGTACAAAATCTAATAACCCCGTCTTAATATTTAGTCTAACATCATGATTACTTTGGCTCAAATAAGAATAATAATAACTTAGTTACGAGACATTAATTTAAAAAGGAAGAACATAGCTTACAGTGGTGATTAATCGCGTAGCGTTGCACGGACAGAGTTCCGACTTTAAAACCCGTAAAACATTTCTTACATTAACCCAACTAAACCATAATTTATTATTAATCTTAATTATAATTAAAATTAAAATTAAAATTATATATTACATAGAGATAAAGAGAGATTAAAAAAAAAGGTGTATAACTCGTCCGAAAAATGCTGAATTTATAGAATGTAGCCTGCTACAGTAACTCATGCGGTCGCATGAGATTTTAGTGCAAATCTCATGCACTCGCATGGGCTCATCCACTCACATGAGTTTTATGCCTATTTCCCATGCGATCGCATGGCCGTCAGATCCAGCTCACATATTTTTTGTTTGCTAGTTTGTCGACGTTATTTAATATAATATATAATATATAAATAATTTATATAATTATTTAAATATTATATTATATTCTTGTGCATAGTTGACTTGTAATTTTAGCTCCGTTGCGTCGAGCGTTGATAGTTGGCTCAGGTCCCGGTTCTGGTTTTTCGAACGTCCTTGCGTACTATTTAATATCTTGTACTTTGCATTTTGCGGCTTGTACTCTTATTATTTTTGGACATTTCTCATCAATAAATTGAACCACTTGAATTATATCTTGTACATTTGAGCTTTTTGGTCATTTGCGTCTTCAAATCGTCATTTTCTTCTTTTGTCTTCGCACTTATTTATTTAAACGAATATTACATAAAAATAGAACAATTGCAACTAAAAGCTTTACATATTGGAAGGATATTGTGCCTAAATATAGGTTCATTTGGAGCACTATCAAATATCCCCACACTTGAGCGTTGCTTGTCCTCAAGCAATACAGAATTTGAAATTAAAATCACACTTCACTCGAATCACTTTTTTATTCTCACACTTTATACATCAGTGATTTTGATACGGCGGTATAAACAATGATAGTAACGATGTGGTTTACAGTCCCACATGACTTATAAAATTTAGATCCTTAAGGAAATTGGATCTTTATGAAAACATTTGATCTTTTGAAAATTCATTCTAGCTTTTACCCTAGATAAGTTTTCCGGAATAACCCTTCACCGGTGTTTGCAAATTGTTTTTGTGGGTTTTGTCGGTTTCAGATTTGAAAAATTTAGCTCAAAACTTGCGGTTTTGTGTCACCCACTTGCTAACCTTGTATTGGGAAAGCAACACGTCCAGTTTACTTGCTCCGTATATTACCTTTTGGTAAACTACCGTCCGGTTGTAAAGGAAAGCGTTGAACAAGCAACTGTTAAGGCAATGTCCTTTGACATGCTTTTGATTATGGTCTATATCGTGTCGGATGCAATTACTATCCTTTGTAGGAGCAATAGTAAAGATTACCCTATAGTTTTTCAGTCTGGCACAAGGTCCTGTCTTCGACCATGTTATGCAACCACCGTTCTTATGATTGACACCCGATTTGGTTCAGGTGACCTAATGAATTCCAGGTGAATTCCTAGGATTTTACGTTCAATAGTAATGAACGCATTGAAAATAGGTTTTCAGAAAAACAAATTGGTTTTAATTTTGATCAAAATATTTTCTCGTTCAAGCTCGAGTTTAGATATCATTGAATTCCATGAGTTTGTAATTCTCAATCCTTAAAGTCAATCTCAAGGATTGAGTAATATCAGGCTTAAAAGCTGATTTTTGATCTTTAAGGAGATTATCCTTTCTGTGGGTCTGATTCATTAGTCTTATCAAGCTAATTTGCACGGCGCCCTCCCCATTTTACGAGACAGATCCTCTCATGGTTAGGATAAGTCTGACCACTTGGCGACCCTGTTTGATGCTGAGGTCCGTGGATTTCCTGCTGATTTTAGAGATGACTTTTCTAGATTTTTAGTCAACCTACAGCTGGTCTGGACGACAACTTTCTGACCTAAATCAAGAAGCGCGTGTCTTTTTCGGAAGACTTTACTTCCTTTTAATGATGGAATTGATTCATCGTGTAGATCCATCTTTCTTTCATCTTTATTACAATAAACCGAGAAAAATAGTTAATTTAGTCCAAAACAAAAGCACTTGCAATAACTTTACAGAAACATGTGATAGATAGTTTTTAATTGAATAACTTGGTACATTCTCCCCACACTTGGCTTTTATTTATTTTTTTCTTTGCCTTTTTATTCTCTTCTATTCCATTTTAAATGAATTCAAGCATTTTGGGTTGTTTCTCCATTTATGTTCTCTCCGAGGTAACAATAATTTCGGTATTAACACCTAGTTTTATCGTTCATAAATATGTATAAACATGATTTTCAATTCATTTAGTTGAAAATTTTTCAAATTTTCACAAAATTTGGCAATTAAACCAAGTGTAAACCCGAGAGAATTTATAACCCTTCCCCACACTTGAGATCATGCAATGCCCTCATTTGCAAAAAATCAGTAAAAATTTAAATTCATGAGGGTGATTAGTGTAGAAAAATGATTAAAAATACCGAGTTTGCAAACATATTGTTTTATATCACATTTGATATTTTACGTCTTGTCGTTAAAATTAGTAGCTTTTGCTGAACTTTAATGTCAGTCTTTGAAAATGCGTTGTTTTACCCTGTTTTGTACATAAGATAAACTACAAACATATATATAATATATATATAAATATATAATTTTTTTTATAAAACCTTTATTTATTAAAACAATTTAAATGAATAATTTTCTAAAATTTTGTTTCCTTTTACTTTAGGTAGTTTCGGTATGTTTACCTAGTCCGTCCCTCGACCAAAATTTAAAATTTGTCGTTTTTAAAGCGATTGTTTTAAAAGCAAAGATTTTTGGGCTTTTTAATTTTTTTTTTTTTTTGGTATACTTTAGATCAATAAAATTAAAAATAATGATAACAAAAATTTTTGCCCCGCCCTCGGGTAAAGCAATTTCGGTTCCATGACCTAGTCTTCAACTTACGATGAATTTTAGAAATCATTTTTTAAACTTAATGAAATAAAGTAATTTTTGTTTTTTTTAAAATTGCAAAAAAATTAAATTTAAAAATGCATATTAATTTCATACAAAACCTACAAAACAAAAATTCAGAATGGGGGGAGAAAACTAGTTCTTTAGTGTCTGCTAGCGGAAAAGACCAATCAGATTCCATTCTCGGAACTACACAAGAAAAGAACAACTAACTCTAGACAGCGTTTTCTTTTTAGAACATTCGAATCTCTCCACACTTAGGTAGATGTGGTGTCGAAATTGTGATTAACTTCATCATCAATTTCTTTTGGACCATAATCAACTTGCATATCTGTTACCTTTGCTTTAAGCCATTGGTCGGATTCCTGTGTAATATCCACAAATTCAACTAGTTTCGCCTTTTCTTTAGGCGATAGATTAGATACTAACCGGTTACATAATTTACAGTTCCCCTTAATTCTAGCATCGCGAATCCGTTTAATAAGTTTCTTCATTGAACTATTAATAACGGGGTCATTTAATTTCGTATCAACAACGGGGTTCTTTGTTATCAGGTCATCATTAGGTGTTACTTCATTTTCCCCACACTTAGGCATTTTATTATTGTTAAGCACTACCGTTGGAGTTAGTAAAACAATATGGTTCTTACCAATTGGTTCAACGGTTTTGGTTGGTGGAGATTTAGACTCTCGACTCACAAAGGTGATCGATTTTTCATCATCACTAAGTGTCATTCTACCTTCTCTTACATTAAATAACACCCCGGTGGACGCTAAGAATGGTCGAACTAAAATTAGAGGAACGTTTGAATCCTCTTCTATGTCAATGACAATAAATTCGACTAAAAAGGTTAAATTACCCACTTGAACGGGTAGGTTTTCAGCAATTCTAACTGGGTGTTTAATGGTTTGATCAAGGAGTCGAACACTTATATCCATTGGAGTTAGCTCACCTACACCTAATCTCTTATATAATGAAAGAGGCATAACACTCACACTCGCACCTAAATCTGCTAGTGCATCATACATGACACAATCACTAAGTAGACAAGGAACAATAAATTCACCCGGATCACCCACCCTGGGTGGAGGTTTTGGTGGAACTGTCTTCACCGAGTTTATCTTTACGGTTTTTGTTTCTTGTACTTTCTTATTCTTCTTCTTCTTTCCAGAGGTATCACAAATTTTATTACCTATCACTTGCTCATACTCAACTCCTTTTCTTGGAAACGGGATGGGTGGTCTGTATGGTGCCATACTCGGTTGGTGGTGGTGTTATAACTTCTTCATTGTTATTCACATCTAAAACCTTCCCATCTTCTGGAGCTGGTTTTTCAGAATTTGTTGACACCATATTAACATTCTCATTTCGAGAATTTACTTCAGTATTACTCGGTAGCTTTCCTTGTTCCCACTCACTCATCATGCTAGCAAGAGTACCTACGTGTTTTTTTAGATTTAAAATGGAAGCTTGTTGAGTTCTTAATGATTGATCAAACCTCTCATTTGTTTGGGTTTGAGATGTAATAAATTGTGTTTGAGATTCCATTAGTTTTGCCATCATTTCTTCTAGATTTGACTTTTTCTCTTCGGTTTGTTGTGGTGGTTTATACAAGCCAGGTTTTTGTTGATTGAAAGTGTTGTTTTGAGTTGGTTGGTTATTCGGACCTTGTTGGTTGTACGAGTTATTGTTGGGTCCATTTAAATTGTAAAGAATATTTTGATTTTGATTGAAGTTTGGCCGTAGTGGTTGATAATTATTTTCCGACCTTTGGTTCATGTAGGAAACATTCTCTGGTTGTTCCATCATTTGCTCAATGTGACAATCTTTCATTAAGTGTGGTCCACCGCATTGCTCACAACTAATTCGTATTGCGTGAATATCTTTAGTCATCTTTTCCATTCGTCTCTCGAAAGCATCTATTTTTGCGGAAACGGAATCAAAGTCATGGCTAGAATCGGCTCTAGCCACTTCAGATGAACGGAAAATATCTTTTTCCTGATGCCACTCATGTGAGTGGGAGGCTGTGTTATCAATAATTTTGTGAGCTTCAGTTGCGGTTTTCTTCATAATGGAACCACCAGCTGCTATGTCGATGTCTTTTCGTATAGCAACGTCGATACCTTGGTAGAATATTTGTACTATTTGATAAGTATCTAAACTGTGTTGTGGACATCCTCTCAATAACTTTCCAAATCTTGTCCACGCCTCATATAGAGTTTCATTTGGCTTTTGTGTGAACGTAACAATTTCTCCTTGAAGTCTCACAGCTTTAGATGCTGGAAAGAATTGTTTAAGAAATTTCTCAACTAAAACATCCCATGTGTCAATCGCCCCTTCAGGTAACGATTCTAACCAATCTTTGGCTTCTCCCTTTAAAGTCCAGGGAAACAACATGAGATAGATCTATTCATCCTCCACTTCTCGGATTTTAAATAGAGTACAGATCCTATTAAAAGTTCGAAGATGTTCGTTTGGATCTTTTTTTGGCGTACCACTATATTGGCATTGATTAGTTACCATGTGTAGGATTTGTCCCTTGATTTCATAATATGGCGCATTAATGTCTGGCTTAATAATGGCGTGACCTTGGACCGTGCGTGTGGCTCTCATTCGGTCTTCCATACTTAGAGGTTCCGTTACTTCCATAGTTGAATTTGTTGAATCTGAATCACTAGAGGATTCTGATTTAACGGTTTGTGGTTCAGGAGGAATGATTAATGGTTCAGGATCTTTGAATTGTCCTTGAATATCCTCCGGGTTCTCGATTTTGAATTCGGGTTCAAAAATGGATTATAAGGATTTTGAGTTGGAGTACTTGGATTACTAGATGATGTTTCTAGAGAAAAATCAACAGCGACAATGTTGGCTAGATGTCTTGATCGAGTTACAGGTGGTGAACGTATGAAAGGTGGTGAACGTTTTGCTCGGTGCATTCACAGAATATCCTATTAGTTATAAAAGATAAAAATTAATTAAGTTATCAAATTAATAGACTTTTCTGATTTTGCCCATGTTTCGAATAGCCAATAGATGCAGCAGGTAGCCAGGACCCTTTAAATCGGAAGCCCACAACTCGCCACTAACAAATCCAACTATTACTACGAACCAGAAAATTTTGGATGTCTATCAATTTAACCGCTTAAAATAATTTTTCGTTTTGAAATTTTAGAGAAGAAATAGAAAATTCTATGTCCTAAAAACTAGAGCGTAGAAATGAGAAAGAAAAAGAGTGCGTCGAAAAACGTCGAAAAATAAAAATCGAAAAACAAATGTCGAAAAACAAACAGTCGAAAAATAAAAATAAGAAAATAAAGCGTCGAAACTTAGAAGTCTAAAAACTAAATATTAAAAGTTGCGTCTAAAGGTATTAAAGCTTAAAAGGAAATCTATATCCAAAACGGCAATAACTTAAAAGGCACTAAAATCTATTTAAAATTAGAGCGATAAGTGACGTCGTAGAATTCTAAAGTGCCTAGATCTTAATCTAAAGAAAAAGCACTTAAGGGATTTTACGGCAAAGCCTAAAAGCCTAAAAATCTAGAAATATAAATTAACTACGGCAAATACTAAGTTTAAAACTAATTACGAATGATAAATGTACAATTACGCTTTAACTAAAAAATACAAAATATAAAATAAGTTTAAAGTTATAAAAATACAATTTTATAAAAATATTATTTTTATATTATTTATTTTATAAAAGTATCAATTTATAATTAATAACACTAATTTAAACTAAATATTACAAATTAAATATTATAGCTAGAATTAAAATTTTATTAAATAAGTAAAACCCTAATTAATAATTAATTAATAATAATAATTAATAAAACCTAACCCTAATCCGTACGGCTAAGGTATTCAGAGCTGTCTTTTCACCTCATGCGACCGCATGAGGTTTCTTTGGTCTGACCATGCGACCGCATGGACTCGAATACCAGGCCGAAGGTTTTGGGCTGCAACAGTGATCGGCCCGTTTTAGTTTTAAATTTTTTACGTTTTACTTTTTTTTTCTTTTTCTGTTTTTAATTTTTGTAAAATATTTATATAAAACTTATAAATAAGAAAAAATTACTTATTATTTTTTATAACTTTTCACAATAAAAAGAAATATAAACTTTTCAAATTTAAATAAACTTAAAAATATAGATATATGAAACAACTCAACCCGTAATAAAACCGGCCCATAAAAATTTTTCCTTTTAATACGCGTTAAATAATACTTTAGGTCCCGTTACACATATTCCAAAACGTATTTGTTATCAAAGTAAGTTCATCGAACTTAAAACATACATTAATGATTTAAACTCCTTAATACAATGGTTCATTAATTAAATCGTAAACCGGTTATAATCATTATGACCCGACTAGTTACGTTTACACAAAACCGAGCATGGTGATTTGGGACTACGCTACCCAAATCCTAATCGAGTCCAAAAGCAAGATCTTCTAAAGCAACCTAGCCGAGATCTCTAATTCCCAAGCTTACCCGAGCCGCCAAGCATGCGAACCTATAAAAATATCAACAACGAGAGGGTAAGCTAACGCTTAGTGAGTGAGAATATACTACATACATATATATGCATAAAATGGACACGCCACAAAATAGCAAATACCGCATACCGGAGCATCCAAACATAAAGGCAAGCTAGTCTAAGCATACCGTAAGATCACTAAGCAATGAGCTAAAGATACATCAACAAAATATAAGTTACCAACAACGATGTGAACAATGCCAATAAGCTACACCCGGAGGGTTAGCTACAACACGACAATACAACATTATATGTATACAATATATATGTATATATATGTATATGTCTCTTGAATAACATAATTTGCTTACGCTTACAACACAATAACCATGGTTAACCAATCGTACAAGGGAACGATACTCGTAAGAGACCGTCGGAGTTCGTAACATCCATTAGCGTTACTTAAACACCGCGTAATCACTAATCCCCCGGGTGATGTCTTAAACACCGCGACTAATTCACCCCCATGACAATGTGGCATCTTAAACACCGCGACGAATCCACACGTCAATCAAAATAATGAGTGGTGTCTTGAACACCGCGACAATTCCACTCCCATGACAATGTGGTGTCTTAACCACCGCGACAATACCACATGCCAATCAAACAATGAGTAGTGTCTTAAACACCGCGACACTACTACTCGTTACTTAGAATGTGGTGTCTTGAACACCACGACAATACCACATTCATACTACACAAATAAATACATTATATACGTACACGCATAATTATTCCACTCACAATATTAACCCTTCGCCATTGGGGTTATATAATCCACATCACACGCCCATGTGATAGAGTACACGCAAGGTGTGCACCTCGTCAAAGATGGTCAACCAAAACGCACAACCGTGCCAATTGGACCTACACACAAGTCCATCAATCCACCTATATGTGAAGTGAGCTCTATAACCGAGAACCACTTCACCCGACCCGCACCCATCCTACACATACATATGCATATAGGATATTAACACTCACCTTAAGCCTTGATGAATGCAACCAAGTAATCCGCAACTCGTCAATGGAAAGTACCTATTCCATTATCACAAATTCAACAACACACTTAGATTGGATTTACAAACCAACCCAATTTGACACTTAGTGCAAATTCGACCCAAATGTAATTCCAAGTACAAACCGCGCCCAAACTAACCAATAATTACTAACACGGGTGAAAATGGTCCTAATATGCCAAGTAAACCCAAACACAAGTGTTAAACACATGTCTCACCCATTTTGACACCAAAACCCTAATTTTGACCCATTAAGTCAAAATCTCACCGTTTACAAGTCTTGACACCAAAACACATTTAACTCGGTTTAATACTTCAACTTAATCCATTTTAAGTTTATAAACCTTAATAAATCAACAATCGGGTCAAAATCATCACCAAACCCTAATTTTGGCTCTAGTCAAAATTAGTCAACTCCAAGAACCCTAAATGTCCCCAAAACCTCAATAATCACTAATACTAGTGATTATACACCATTTACAAGTCTTACAAGCATGAACTTGCACACCAAACCCAAAACCCGACATTAACAACAAAAAACCCGAATCTTGGTGTTAACCTTCAATTAACAACTAAATGGGCTTCACCTATGAATCATACAATCAAAAGCCCTAAACTTGAATGATGAACACGAAAATGAATTTCGGAGTTAGAGCTTACCACTAGTATCACCGTGTAGCTAAGAACGAGGAGAACACACTTGTCAACTACGCCAAGGATCAACTCCCGATCCTTCCTTTCCAATAATCCTTTTGAAATCAAATGGATGTTTGAGTTTGAGAGGAAAAATGAAAAGAAAAGGGAAATTAAAATGAGAAATGAAATGAATGGATGAGGTTAAATCCTCAAATCTGGCTCAAATGCGAAAAGACCAAATTGCCCTTGAACTTCATTTAAATTTACAAGAACCTGGTGCCAGTTCACACCATTCGCCGCGCCGCGGCCTAATTCGTCGCGCCGCGACGATTGCCTCGAACTGGTGACTTTGTTAACAAGCTTTCTGATCTGGATTTATTTGAAACGCCGCGCCGCGGCTCCCTTTGTCGCGCCGCGACACCCAACGTGGCCTGACACATTTTCTCGCATACAAGACTTTAACACCCAAACATGTATCGAACCCTTCATACGCCTGTCGTACATACACAATACACCTATAAATCATGTACGGGGAAAAACGGGGTGTTACAACTCTCCCCCACTTAGACTCGATCACGTCCTCGTGATCCTTTTCATTTAACCAAACGGACCACACTTCACGGTCCTCAAACATAAGTCCAAACCGACTTTCCTAAGCAATTCTTCCCACTGAATTGCCTTTAACAACTAAATCGTCACCCTCGATTTATCAAATCCACAATCCGAGCACTAAAACCATGCTCATTCCCTAGCATCGGGAAAACTCAACCAATCTCGTACAGAGATATCAACCCCTTAGCGTACCCTTACCGAGTACAACGCTAAAAGCAACCAAGTCTCAACCTAAGGTCAACAATCCGAAACGATGAAGACCGAACCAACGAATCCTGACGGATAACACCAATCACTAAACATCCCTTGTAGTGCGCAATACCATCAATACGCAACTACCGTAACATCATAATCAAAAGGCTAAAACCGATAGCGCCCAAAACGACTATGAAAAAGCCAGATCCAAAGGTGTACAAAATCGACTATCGTCACACCCGTAACAACACGTGAGCGAAACACGGCTATCGCATCACTAATCATACCACATGGTCCTCGCGACCCCACCATCGGCGTATAAAAACACCCGATCGATCACACAACACGGTCCTTACGACCCCACCATTGGTGTATAAAACAACCAACAGATCAACATCACGGTCCTTACGACCCCACCATCGGTGTATAAAACAACCGACAGATCACACAACACGAAGGCTGGCCGAAAACACACGCGCCTTAGTGAATCCGAACTACACGCGATTCACTACCATGATGAAGTCAGCGAACCCGAATATCATGCTTCACCAATCAATAATCCCATGATGAAGTCAGCGGACCCCGAGGGTCATGCTTCACCAATCTCAACACCGGATGAAGTCAGCGGACTCCGAAAGTCATGCTTCACCGATATAACACCTCGCTCATGATGAAATCAACGGACCCCGAAGGTCATGCTCCACCAATCGCATACTCCCATGATGAAGTCAGCGGACCCTAAAGGTCATGCTTCATCAATCACCAATACCATGATGAAGTCAGCGGACCCGAAAGTCATGCTTCATCAATCAACGCCCTTTTGGCCTCGAACGACGAGTAGCGTAACATCGCGCTCTGCTACGCCATAGTGAATCCTAACGGATACCACTAACCATTCACATACACGAGCAAGAACCACCTATATCAAACATAGGCACAAAACAATTATTCTCTAGAAGAGAATCCGACACACACCTCCCTTAACCGAAGGATTTCACCTTGCTCGCCAAACACGTCCATTATCTCTCAATCGAGATTTACCACATTACCACCTCGGTGATAATTCAAATCCAAACCATAAGTACAATTTATCCGAAATTGTAATCTACCACAAATCGACCAAAATCAGGTCTTGACAACATTTTCCGGATCTACCAAAAGCATCATCCGAAATCTCACACTAAAACTTCCTCGTGCGGGAGTGTAACTCCCCCATTTGGAACTACGTCCCATATCCACAACTCGTACAACCGTACAATGCTACCTAAGGTAGACTTTATAAAGATTGGGCTCACACGACCCGTCACCATATCTTGCTCCAGCCTTGAGCACACAAAGGATTTCAATCAATCCTTAAACACTTCGAGCAAAAAGTGTACCACGATTACACAAACCATACCTTCGCAATCATCCAATTACTTTAGTTTGTCAAATTACACCTAGTCACTCATGTACCTAAGGATTTCACTTCGGTACCCTAAGTACAATGTAACCGCAACATAATCGGAGTCGAACACCACGCTAGTAGGTATAAAAGAGGCACCTAATGTCGCGTCATAAAGACTCCATTACCAACATACATCGAGATTCAAAACACTCTATCTCAAGGGTTTCAGCCCACCCGTCGAACCTCACGGTTCATCGACCTCAACACAAAAGCGAACACGCGCTTAACAACCGAACACCAACCCATTTCCATGGCTTGGTAGAAAAATTTTACAAATATCAAGGAATGCTTGGTTACACCAAGTCTTACGCCCTTCGCCCGTCAATCAAAACGTCGTCATAGGGTACTTCCATTAGGAACGTCACCCATATCAATAACATGCACAACACAATGCATTTAATAAACTCAACTTCAAACGGCACTTAATAAATAATCAAAAGACATATTTATTAAAACGAAACGTACCTTAACGTCTCCTTGCCGGCCCCGTCCCCGCTAACTTGGGACATTCCGACTTACGATGTCCTTCTTCTTGGCAATTGAAGCACACCATGCCATCGCCTTTTGGTACCGAACATTCCCACGACTTGTGACCCCTTATGCCACAATTGTAACATCTAGACACACTAGAATCCAATATACCCGTCCGTGTACCACTCGTTCTCACACTCGGACCCTTAGTCCTCTTACTCGGAGCACCATGCGAAACAATCCTTCTCTCGCTCGAAGGTTCACCCTTCTTTGATCGTGAATACGACTCGAAACCTCTAGCCACGGCGAATAATTCCGCAAACGATTTCGCGTGACCCCGGCTAATCTTATTCTTCAAGTCATCATTCAAGGTTCGATAGAAATCCTCCATCAACAACCGATCATTCCCTAAATACTCCGGGCAAAAACGAGTCTTCACCATAAAGGTCGTCTTGAGAGTATTCAAATCCATAGATCTCTGTTGCAAGTTTCGCAACTCATCACGCAATTCCGACAAGTCGGCCGAAGTCCGGAACTCCTCGAAGAATTCCTTCTTAAAATCGTCCCACGATAATGCCATAAACGGCTCACCACCGACAAGATCAATCTTACCATCCAACCAATCCTTCGCCCTACCCCGCAATAAACTAGTAGCGAGTCTTGTCTTTTTCTCGGGAGGGCATTCAATAGTATGAAAACACCCTTCAACATCCGAGATCCAAGTTGTGCTTACTAAAGGATCCAGTTTCCCGTCATACATCGGAGGTTTAGTCCTCATGAAGCTCTTAAGACAATGCTCCATTTCTCCACCATTTCGAAATTCGGAATACTTCCTATCCATTTCTTCTCGAAACGCACTCATTTGCTCCGTAACGGCGGCCGCAACTCTAGCGTTAAACTCAGCGTCGTTCGTCTCGATCCCATTTCCCGTCGATATTCTAAGGAATGCAAAGCGGTTAGACCACGAACGTGTAAATCACACGCACAACACCGTCCCATCTTGCTAAACATTTGTCGTACATCACTTGCTAGACACGATTTGCACCCGTAATAAGGTTTGCAAGTCCTTATTACGCATACACGCTGTATCGGCTCGTTAGTACAACAACCGTCTCGCTCGATGATATATGCAAACACAAACAAAATTCTACGCGATATAAACACACACGAGAATTATTATCACATCACAATAGCATATTAATAATATTCGCATTACTAATATAAACGTTAGTCAACCTATAAACAAGGCACTAGCTAGAACCCATTCCGACCCGTACTCCTACAAGTCCCGCAACAAATTAAGCACACACAAAAGTCTAAGTCTAGGCACCTATCTCAAGTCACCTAAATCCCTTAGACCATGCTCTGATACAACTTGAAACAACCCAACCCGTATTAAAACCGGCCCATAAAAATTTTTCCTTTTAATACGCGTTAAATAATACTTTAGGTCCCGTTACACATATTCCAAAACGTATTTGTTATCAAAGTAAGTTCATCGAACTTAAAACATACATTAATGATTTAAACTCCTTAATACAATGGTTCATTAATTAAATCGTAAACCGGTTATAATCATTATGACCCGACTAGTTACGTTTACACAAAACCGAGCATGGTGATTTGGGACTACGCTACCCAAATCCTAATCGAGTCCAAAAGCAAGATCTTCTAAAGCAACCTAGCCGAGATCTCTAATTCCCAAGCTTACCCGAGCCGCCAAGCATGCGAACCTATAAAAATATCAACAACGAGAGGGTAAGCTAACGCTTAGTGAGTGAGAATATACTACATACATATATATGCATAAAATGGACACGCCACAAAATAGCAAATACCGCATACCGGAGCATCCAAACATAAAGGCAAGCTAGTCTAAGCATACCGTAAGATCACTAAGCAATGAGCTAAAGATACATCAACAAAATATAAGTTGCCAACAACGATGTGAACAATGCCAATAAGCTACACCCGGAGGGTTAGCTACAACACGACAATACAACATTATATGTATACAATATATATGTATATATATGTATATGTCTCTCGAATAACATAATTTGCTTACGCTTACAACACAATAACCATGGTTAACCAATCGTACAAGGGAACGATACTCGTAAGAGATCGTCGGAGTTCGTAACATCCATTAGCGTTACTTAAACACCGCGTAATCACTAATCCCCCTGGTGATGTCTTAAACACCGCGACTAATTCACCCCCATGACAATGTGGCGTCTTAAACACCGCGACGAATCCACACGTCAATCAAAATAATGAGTGGTGTCTTGAACACCGCGACAATTCCACTCCCATGACAATGTGGTGTCTTAACCACCGCGACAATACCACATGCCAATCAAACAATGAGTAGTGTCTTAAACACCTCGACACTACTACTCGTTACTTAGAATGTGGTGTCTTGAACACCGCGACAATACCACATTCATACTACACAAATAAATACATTATATACGTACACGCATAATTATTCCACTCACAATATTAACCCTTCGCCATTGGGGTTATATAATCCACATCACACGCCCATGTGATAGAGTACACGCAAGGTGTGCACCTCGTCAAAGATGGTCAACCAAAACGCACAACCGTGCCAATTGGACCTACACACAAGTCCATCAATCCACCTATATGTGAAGTGAGCTCTATAACCGAGAACCACTTCACCCGACCCGCACCCATCCTACACATACATATGCATATAGGATATTAACACTCACCTTAAGCCTTGATGAATGCAACCAAGTAATCCGCAACTCGTCAATGGAAAGTACCTATTCCATTATCACAAATTCAACAACACACTTAGATTGGATTTACAAACCAACCCAATTTGACACTTAGTGCAAATTCGACCCAAATGTAATTCCAAGTACAAACCTCGCCCAAACTAACCAATAATTACTAACACGGGTGAAAATGGTCCTAATATGCCAAGTAAACCCAAACACAAGTGTTAAACACATGTCTCACCCATTTTGACACCAAAACCCTAATTTTGACCCATTAAGTCAAAATCTCACCGTTTACAAGTCTTGACACCAAAACACATTTAACTCGGTTTAATACTTCAACTTAATCCATTTTAAGTTTATAAACCTTAATAAATCAACAATCGGGTCAAAATCATCACCAAACCCTAATTTTGGCTCTAGTCAAAATTAGTCAACTCCAAGAACCCTAAATGTCCCCAAAACCTCAATAATCACTAATACTAGTGATTATACACCATTTACAAGTCTTACAAGCATGAACTTGCACACCAAACCTAAAACCCGACATTAACAACAAAAAACCCGAATCTTGGTGTTAACCTTCAATTAACAACTAAATGGGTTTCACCTATGAATCATACAATCAAAAGCCCTAAACTTGAATGATGAACACGAAAATGAATTTCGGAGTTAGAGCTTACCACTAGTATCACCGTGTAGCTAAGAACGAGGAGAACACACTTGTCAACTACGCCAAGGATCAACTCCCGATCCTTCCTTTCCAAAAATCCTTTTGAAATCAAATGGGTGTTTGAGTTTGAGAGGAAAAATGAAAAGAAAAGGGAAATTAAAATGAGAAATGAAATGAATGGATGAGGTTAAATCCTCAAATCTGGCTCAAACGCGAAAAGACCAAATTGCCCTTGAACTTCATTTAAATTTACAAGAATCTGGTGCCAGTTCACACCATTCGCCGCGTCGCGGCCTAATTCGTCGCGCCGCGACGATTGCCTCGAACTGGTGACTT
Organism: Rutidosis leptorrhynchoides; assembly: GCF_046630445.1. Taxonomy (NCBI): domain Eukaryota; kingdom Viridiplantae; phylum Streptophyta; class Magnoliopsida; order Asterales; family Asteraceae; genus Rutidosis; species Rutidosis leptorrhynchoides. Next base: position 145,599,271 of record NC_092337.1, read on the forward strand.
TGTTAACAAGCTTTCTGATCTGGATTTATTTGAAACGCCGCGCCGCGGCTCCCTTTGTCGCACCGCGACACCCAACGTGGCCTGACACATTTTCTCGCATACAAGACTTTAACACCCAAACATGTATCGAACCCTTCATACGCCTGTGGTACATACACAATACACCTATAAATCATGTACGGGGAAAAACGGGGTGTTACAATATATATTTTTCTTTTATATTTTTTATTATATTATATAAAACGTATTTTATAAAAATGAATTAAAGCTTAATAAAAATCTTTTTTTTTATATAGCGTTTCGCTTCGGCGTTCCCCGGCAGCGGCACCAAAAACTTGATGTGTGCAGGGTAGTGTACGAAATAGTTATATTTTTATTGCTAAATACTATTAAATACGATACAATTTTACACAAGTTATTTATTTATTTATAGAGTGAATATACCTAAACCTTGCTACAACACTATAGGCAGTGTACCTAATCGTAAAGTAGTGTAGTTTTTAGTAAGTCCGGTTCGTCCACAGGGAACTAGCCAAGTTTAACGCTATATTTTTAAAACTATATAAATATATATATATATATATATATATATATATATATATATATATATATATATATATATATATATATATATATATATATATATATATATAAATAATATTATTATTATTATTATAAAAAGGGGTTTTTACCGTTTAATGACCGGTTTGTCGATTTTAAATAAAGCGTAAAGATAAATGACGATAATATAAATGACAGAATTTAAATTGCGATAAAGTAAACTGCAGTAATTAAAATGACAGTAAATAAAGGTACGATGAAATATGAAATAAAAGTATTATGATTATTTAAACTTCCGTAATCATGATGTTCGACGTGTTGATTTTAATTTATTACCCGGGTTAATTGTCCTTTGTCCTGGATTATTTGATACCTATTTGGTTTTTGTCCATAATAGTCCATTGGTCATAATTATAAAATGCTCGTCAAATTAACCTTATTCTCGAAGTCAAATATTCCAACTAATTAGGGATTCGAACTGTAACAAGGTTTTAATACTTTGTTAATAATTACACCAGGTTATCGACTGCGCGTAATCTAAGGTTTTAATACTTTGTTAACAATTACACCAATTATCCTTGTATGTAATCCACCCCCGTTTTAATGAGATATGAATATTAATTTACCCACTTGATCAGAATGAATAATCAATTACCCAACCAGAATAATTAATTAAATGATCGTAAAAGATGTCGTATAAACGTCACTAAATAGGACATACATAATCATTTTAATAATTATTAGATTAACTAATTTGAAGATAGGTTCGACAGGTTCCAATGAGTTGTCGCTCAATTAGACAATACCCCTTATCTATTAATAGTCATAGTCCAATGTCCACAAGTGTCGATCTTTTGTTCAAACCTTAATTATGGTACAAAATCTAAAAACCCCGTCTTAATATTTAGTCTAACATCATGATTACTTTGGCTCAAATAAGCATAATAATAACTTAGTTACGAGACATTAATTTAAAAAGGAAGAACATAGCTTACAGTGGTGATTAATCGCGTAGCGTTGCACGGACAGAGTTCCGACTTTAAAACCCGTAAAACATTTCTTACATTAACCCAACTAAACCATAATTTATTATTAATCTTAATTATAATTAAAATTATAATTATAATTATATATTACATAGAGATAAAGAGAGATTAAAAAAAAGGTATATAACTCGTCCGAAAAATGCTGAATTTATAGAATGTGGCCTGCTACAGTAACTCATGCGGTCGCATGAGATTTTAGTGCAAATCTCATGCACTCGCATGGGCTCATGCACTCGCATGAGTTTTATGCCTAGTTCCCATGCGATCGCATGGCCGTCAGATCCAGCTCACATATTTTTTGTTTGCTAGTTTATCGACGTTATTTAATATAATATATAATATATAAATAATTTATATAATTATTTAAATATTATATTATATTCTTGTGCATAGTTGACTTGTAATTTTAGCTCCGTTGCGTCGCGCGTTGATAGTTGGCTCAGGTCCCGGTTATGGTTTTTCGAACGTCCTTGCGTACTATTTAATATCTTGTACTTTGCATTTTGCGGCTTGTACTCTTATTATTTTTGGACGTTTCTCATCAATAAATTGAACCACTTAAATTATATCTTGTACATTTGAGTTTTTTGGTCATTTGCGTCTTCAAATCATCGTTTTCTTCTTTTGTCTTTGCACTTATTTATTTTAACGAATATTACATAAAAATAGAACAATTGCAACTTGTAACATCCCGTTTTTCTCGTACGTATTGAAAGGTACATACTTAATCGCTTGTATGTTTATAACTCGTTAGCTTATGCGTAAATGTATGAATATGTGTATAGATATATATATAACTGTATACTTGATAAAGTGTGCATAAGCAAGACTATATGTGGGGTTTGATAGCGTTAAGTCTTGCGAGACTATAGTTGAAGGTTAGGTGAGAATAGGAAGCGGGTTTGGAATGTACAGAATTAAATTAAGTCGAAACTTGTTTATGATAGTCGAACTGTCCAGTTCCAGCCATAGGCCGCGCCGTGACAAATGGGTCCGCGTCGCGGCATAGCAAGCAAACTAGGATCAGAAAGGGACTTAAGAAGGGTCGATTTTCCCTTTGTTCGTCGCGCCGCGACGATTTGAGCCGCGCCGCGGCATTACTGCCAGACTGGTGTCGGGCTTAGATCTTTTTAAGGGATTTTGAGGGGCAAAATGGTAAATTGACATGTGAATCTGATGGGAGCATTAACTCTCCACCACATATTCATTTAATTCATTTCCTTTTTCAATTTCTTTCATTTTCTCTCCCAAAAACTCAACACCAATTTAGATTAAAAGTGAGATTTGAGTGTGAAGGATTGAGGGTTGATCTTTGGAGCAAGAATTAAAGTTGTTCCTTATGTCTCTAGCTACGCGTTGATAGTCTCGGTAAGTTCTAACTCTAAGTTTTGAGTTTTAATTGGTTTTAAGCTAGGGTTTTGCTAATGAAGATCTTGTTTGACCCATTTGAGGGTAAAATGGGCGAATTTGGCTTATGTTGTTGTAATGAAACCCTAATGGCCACAAACTAGGGTTTTGGTCTTATGAGTTGAGGTTGTAAGTGTCAAATGGTATTGCTAGTCACTAATACACTTTTGGATTTATGAAAGAAGTGTTAATGGGTAAGTTTGACTTGATTGAGTGGCTAAGTAATTTAAAATGGGTCAAAATGTACTAGTTGACCTAGTTTGGGTGAAATGGGTATGAATTACCCTAAGTTTGTGTTAATTGAAGTTAGTAGACTTTAATGCACTAGCTTTAGTGGTTAAAGTCGGGTCTTGGCCATTTAAAGGCGGTATTGGTGTGATTGAGTTATTTAATGCAAATTGGGTCATTAAATGCTCAAGTAAGTGTAATGTGGTTAATTCCACTAGTTGGTGTATTGAATGTGCACTTAATGATTTAGGTACATTGCATTAAAGCTCGGACGTGCATAATCATCATCCTTGTGACAAGGTGAGTGGAATAAGTATACATGTACGTATATGATGTGTTTACTTGTAGAAATGGATATGTGTTATCCAAGTTAGTGATATATGCGTTGTACGCTAACGGTTTTAAGAATGGATATATGTTGTCCAATTTAGTGTTATATGGGTTGTACACTAATGATTTATGAATGGATATGTGTTGTCCGATTTAGTGTTATATGTGTGGTACACTAACGATTTTACAAACGGATATGTGTTGTCCAAGGGTTAGTGATATATGTGTTGTGCACTAACGGTTGTTATGAACACCAATGGGAAATTAAAGTACCATTCCTTTTACGATTGGTTAGTCATGGTTGTATGAATTGTGCATTAGCATACTTAAATATGAACTATATGCTTTTGTTATTGCTAGCTCAATGTGAATTGCGGTTATTGGTATATGCATAATGTTTTGCATGGTTGTCGAATTGCTAGCTTGTGTACGGTATTGTGTAAGTGTTTGCAAGTAGATATATTATATATGTGTATGTATAATTATTGCATTCACTAAGCATTAACTTGCCCCTCTCGTTGTTTACCTTTTTAGTTGCAGGTGCAGATAAGGACAAAGGGGTTATCGGGCACTAGGTGGCCTTTGATGATGTTTTGTTGAAGTTTGAAAGTTGGCCTAACGTTTTGGGTAGTTTAGTCCCAAACCATGCTCAAAGGGTCGTTTGGATTATAAACTATCGTTGTAGTAGGTCAAACTCGTATTGAACTTAATTAATGGCCTTCGTGCCTTTTATAAACATTTAAATTGTTGAACGTTTAAATGGAACTTGTGGATTGGTTTACATATTTTATTGGCGCGTAAATGTGTAGTATAAAAAAAAAATTTATCGTATGGAATACGGGTTGGGTTGTTTCAAGTGGTATCAGAGCATGGTCTAAGGGATTTAGCCGATTTGAGATAGGTGCCTAGGCTTAGACTTTATTGTGTATGTGCTTTTATGCGGGACTTGTAGGACTTTGGGTCAAATCGGGAATTGTTAGTACTTTGGTTTATGTGAACTAACCTCGTGCTAATTGAATTATGTTGTGTTTAGCAATCATCAAGCGAGATGGACGTTGTACTAGCGAGTTAATGCGACGTGTTCGTGTAACAATGATTAGCTACCATTATTACGGGTGCAAATCGTGTCAAACAAGTAATGTACGACGATTGTTGAGTAAGATGGAGTAGTGTGGGGTATACGTATATGCATACGTGTTATGTCCTTTTGTTCGTTCGTTGTTTAATTTTTTTTTTTTTTTTATAGAATGAAGATGAGAAACGGACACGACACCGAAAATGGGGGTACGAGTGAGGACGTTGAGTTCACGGCCAAAGTTGAGGCCATCTTTAAACGTCAAAAGGCGGAGTTCCTCGAGGATGTTAAGAAAATGTTTCTAGATACGATTGACGAGCAATTAGTCAATGTAGTCAAGGAGCAAGTGAAGGCCGTTCATCAAGAGGATAATGTGGGGAGACGGGACTTCTTTTATAAGAATTTTAAGGATTCTCAACCTCCTACCTTTGAAGGTGAACGAGACCCTCTCAAGAGTGCCCGATGGATCTCCGATATGGAGGGGGCTTTTCGTACTTGTGAATGTCCTCTTGATAAGAAGATAAGGTATGGTTGTAGCATGTTAAGGGGTGACGCTAAGCTATGGTGGGATGCGAAAATCCAAGTTTATGGTGAAGAACAATGCATGGATTTTACTTGGGATGAATTCAAGGTAGAGTTTTTCGATGAGTACCGAACTTCGACCGATCTAACTAGGCTTAAGGACGAGTTACATTCCTTGAGGCAAGGGTCGATGGATTTGAACACTCTCAAATCCGTGTTTTTGTCCAAGACCCAATTTTGCCCGGAGTATGTCGGGAACGATAAGATGTTGAAGGAAGATTTTTATAGGATCTTGAATGATAATTATCAAGAGAAAATTAGTGTGAACGTGGTGAAGAGCTTTGATGAATTGTTCAATATGGCGAAGGGTTTTGAAGCGCTTGTGTTGAGAAAGAATAGTTTTACTTTTGGAAAGAGGAAGTTCGAGAATTCGAGTCAATCGAGCTTTTCCAACAAAAGGAACAAGAAGGGCTCCGAAAATGTTAACAGTGCGAAGAAAGGTGGCTCCGGTGGTCATGTACCCACTTGCTATACTTGTGGGCAAAAAGGTCACATCTCTCGTGATTGCCCCAACTCACCTTCCACACCCAAATTTACTTGTTTCAATTGTGGTAAAGAAGGGCATAAGAGGCCCGAGTGTCCCGAGTTGCGCAATGATAATGTTAAGCGGTTAGAAAAGGCGGCGGGCACGGCTAAGGGGCGGAATTATTTGATGACCATTGATGAGGCCAGGAATTCCAATGAAGTTGTCTCAGGTACTTTCGTGGTTAATTCTAATCCGGCAAAGATATTATTTGATAACGGTGCTAATTTGTCTTTTATATCGCCTCGATTTGTGTCTAAGCTTAACAAACCGCTAGCTAAGTTAAGTCATCCGGTAGAAGTTGAAATAGTGGATGGTAAGACGGTGCTAGGGGTTGATGTGTGTAAAGATTGTAATGTTGCGTTTGGTACCGAAACGTTTAAAATCGATCTCATTCCGATGACTTTGGGTGAGTTTGATATTGTTGTTGGCATGGATTGGCTCGATCGTTATAGAGCTGATATTGCATGCCATGATAAGTTCATTCTTGTGAGAACCCCAAGTGGGGGAGAGTTGATTATTCATGGTGATAAACGAAGAAGACTCGTACCATTATGCACTTATGCACGGGCACGACGTTTTCTCAAGAGTGGTGGTGTATGTTATCTTGCTCATGTAGTTGATACTCGTGATGAGCCACCACCCATTCGTAAAATTCCGGTGGTTAATGAGTTTGAAGACGTTTTTCCGGATGAGTTGCCAGGTGTTCCGGCGGAAAGACAAGTAGAATTTCGCATTGAGTTGGTTCCGGGAGCTGCTCCCATTTCTAAAACTCCTTATCGTTTAGCGCCGACGGAAATGCAAGAATTGTTAAATCAAACCCAAGAGTTGCTTGAAAAGGGTTTCATTCGACCGAGCTCCTCGCCATGGGGTGCTCCGGTCTTGTTTGTGAAAAAGAAAGATGGAAGTATGCGGATGTGCATCGATTATCGGGAGTTGAACAAAGTGACAATCAAGAATCGCTATCCATTACCTAGGATTGACGATTTGTTTGACCAATTCCAAGGTGCAACGTATTTTTCTAAGATTAACTTACGGTCCGGCGCAGGTCCGTGAGGAAGACATAGAGAAAATGGCTTTTCGAAAGCGTTACGGGCATTATGAGTTTGTAGTTATGCCTTTTGGTCTTACGAATGCACCGACGACATTCATGGATCTTATGAACCGGGTGTGCCAACCTATGTTGGACAAGTCGGTAATTGTGTTCATTGACGACATACTTGTTTATTCTAAGAGTATGAAGGAACATGAGCACCATTTGCGTGAAGTGTTGAAGACATTGCGGAAGGAGAAGTTGTATGCAAAATTCTTCAAATGTGAATTTTGGCTAAGTGAAGTTCAATTCCTTGGCCATATTGTGAATCAAGAAGGAATTCAAGTAGACCCGGGGAAGATAGAAACGGTGAAGATTTGGGGACAACCGACTACGCCTGCGGAAATCCGAAGCTTTCTCGGACTGGCCGGTTATTATCTTTGGTTCATCCAAGACTTTTCCAAGATTGCTTCTCCTTTGACTAAATTGACGAGGAAGAATGTAAGGTTCAATTGGGAAAATGAGCAAGAAATTGCTTTTCAATTGTTAAAAGAGAAGTTGTGTCAAGCTCCGGTGTTAGTGTTGCCGGAAGGGGTAGAAGACATGACGGTTTATTGTGATGCTTCTTTAAATGGGCCCGGGTGTGTTTTAATGCAAAGAGGTAAAGTCATCGCTTACGCCTCTCGACAATTAAAGGAACACAAAAAGAGATACCCGACTCACGATCTTGAATTGGCGGCGGTGGTTCATGCGTTGAAAATTTGGCGTCACTACTTGTATGGTGTCAAGTGTACGATTTATTCGGACCATAAGAGTTTGAAACATCTCTTTACTCAACGAGATTTGAATTATCATCAACGTAGGTGGATGGATGTGGTAAAGGATTATGATTGTGAAATACTTTATCATCCGGGTAAGGCGAACGTGGTCGCGGATGCATTGAGTAGAAAGAGTCAACATCCGGCAATACGAGTAGGGTCGTTACGCATGATCATCACTAACGATTTCCTTGTAAAGCTTGGTGAGATTCAAATAGAGGCATATGTTCACAACAAGCATGAAGAGCGGATTGTGGGGTAAACGGAGTTCATTACTATGGGCTTGCGTGGTTTGTTGTCGTTTCAAGAAAGAGTGTGGGTACCTAAGATGGGTGGTAACCGACAAGTGCTACTAGATGAAACACATAAGTTAAGGTATTCCATTCATCCGGGTGCAACAAAGATGTACTATGACTTGAAGAAAGATTATTGGTGGCCCGGTATGAAACGTGATGTGGTTAAGTATGTTGAACAATGCGTCACGTGTTTGCAAGTTAAAGTCGAACACCAAAAGCCGTACGGTAAGTTACAACCCTTGGAAGTACCGAAATGGAAATGGGAGCACATTACCATGGACTTCATTACTAAGTTACCGAAGACGGCGAGAACCCAATATGATACGATTTGGGTGATAGTTGATCGATTGACGAAAAGTGCTTTGTTTCTTCCCATTCGGGAAACGATATCATCGGAGACTCTTTCCAAGTTGTTTATCAAGGAGGTGATATCGAGACATGGGGTTCCTATATCTATTGTTTCAGATCGGGATACTCGTTTTACGTCCTGGTTTTGGAACAAGTTTCATGAAGATATGGGTACTCAATTGAAAATGAGCACGGCGTATCATCCTCAAACGGATGGTCAAACCGAGCGTACGAACCAAACGTTAGAGGATATGTTAAGGGCGTGTATTATTGATTTTGGTGGAAGTTGGGATGAGCACTTACCCTTGGTGGAATTCTCATACAACAATAGTTACCACACTAGTATTGGAATGCCACCTTATGAGATGCTCTATAGGCGTAGGTGTCGAACTCCCATTTGTTGGGGAGAAGTGGGTCAACGAGAAATCGAAAGTTCCGATTTGGTCTTGGAGACGAATAGTAAAATTGAGATGATTCGGGCTCGACTTAAAGCGGCGCAAGATCGACAAAAGTCTTATGCCGATAAAGGTAGGAGAACGATTGAGTTTCAAGAAGGTGACATGTTAATGCTTAAGGTTTCTCCATGGAAAGGTGTTATTCGGTTTCGAAAGCGAGGAAAGTTAGCTCCTCGGTTTATTGGTCCTTTCAAGGTTTTGGCACGTGTTGGTGAGGTTGCTTATCGACTAGAGTTACCCGAAGAACTTGCGGGAATCCATAACACGTTTCATGTTTCCCATCTTCGTAAGTGTCTTGCGGATGACTCGACTTAGGTGCCTTTAGATGAAATTACGTTGAATAACAAGCTAGAGTATGCGGAAGAACCGGTTGCAATCCTTGATGAGAAGGTTAAGATGTTGCGGAATAAGGAAGTTAGAACTTTCAAGGTGCAATGGCGACATCGAAAGGGTTCCGAGTTTACATGGGAATCCGAAGAGTTTGTCTTGATCTATCTTCCGGTTTGTCATGCGGCTTGGATCGCGAGGACGCGCTCCGACTCAAGTAGGGGAGAGTTGTAACATCCCGTTTTTCCCATACGTATCGAAAGGTACATACTTAATCGCTTGTACGTTTATAACTAGTTAGCTTATACGTAAATGTATGAATATGTGTATAGATATATATAACTGTATACTTGATAAGGTGTGCATAAGCAAGACTATATGTGGGTTTTGATAACGTTAAGTCTTTCGAGACTATAGTTGAAGGTTAGGTGAGTATAGGAAGCGGGTTTGGAATGTACAGAATTAAATTAAGTCGAAACTTGTTTATGATGGTCGAACTGTCCAGTTCCAGCCTTAGGCCGCGCCGTGACAAATGGGTCCGCGCCGCGGCATAGCAAGCAAACTAGGATCAGAAAGGGACTTAAGAAGGGTCGATTTTCCCTTTATTCGTCGCGCCGCGACGATTTGAGCCGCGCCGCGGCATTACTGCCAGACTGGTGTCGGGCTTAGATCTTTTTAAGGGATTTTGAGGGGCAAAATGGTAAATTAACATGTGGATCTGATGGGAGCATTAACTCTCCACCACATATTCATTTAATTCATTTCCTTTTTCAATTTCTTTCATTTTCTCTCCCAAAAACTCAACACCCATTTAGATTAAAAGTGAGATTTGAGTGTGAAGGATTAAGGGTTGATCTTTAGAGCAAGAACTAAAGTTGTTCCTTGTGTCTCTAGCTACGCGTTGATAGTCTCGGTAAGTTCTAACTCTAAGTTTTAAGTTTTAATTGGTTTTAAGCTAGGGTTTTGCTAATGAAGATCTTGTTTGACCCATTTGAGGGTAAAATGGGCGAATTTGGGTTATGTTGTTGTAATGAAACCCTAATGGCCACAAACTAGGGTTTTGGTCTTATGATTTGAGGTTGTAAGTTTCAAATGGTATTGCTAGTCACTAATGCACTTTTGGATTTATGGAAGAAGTGTTAATGGGTAAGTTTGACTTGATTGAGTGGCTAAGTAATTTAAAATGGGTCAAAATGTACTAGTTGACCTAGTTTGGGTGAAATGGGTATGAATTACCCTAAGTTTGTGTTAATTGAAGTTAGTAGACTTTAATGCACTAGCTTTAGTGGTTAAAGTCGGGTCTTGGCCATTTAAGGGCGGTATTGGTGTGATTGAGTCATTTAATGCGAATTGGGTCATTAAATGCTCAAGTAAGTGTAATGTGGTTAATTCCACTAGTTGGTGTATTGAATGTGCACATAATGATTTAGGTACATTGCATTAAAGCTCGGACGTGCATAATCATCATCCTTGTGACAAGGTGAGTGGAATAAGTATACATGTACGTATATGATGTGTTTACTTGTAGAAATGGATATGTGTTGTCCAAGTTAGTGATATATGCGTTATACGCTAACGGTTTTAAGAACGGATATATGTTGTCCAATTTAGTGTTATATGGGTTGTACACTAATGATTTATGAATGGATATGTGTTGTCCGATTTAGTGTTATATGTGTTGTACATTAACGATTTTACAAACGGATATGTGTTGTCCAAGGGTTAGTGATATATGTGTTGTGCATTAACGGTTGTTATGAACACCAATGGGAAATTAGAGTACCATTCCTTTTACGATTGGTTAGCCATGGTTGTATGAATTGTGCATTAGCATACTTAAATATGAACTATATGCTTTTGTTATTGCTAGCTCAATGTGAATTTCGGTTATTGGTATATGCATAATGTTTTGCATGGTTGTCGCATTGCTAGCTTGTGTACGGTATTATGTAAGTGTTTGCAAGTAGATATATTATATATGTGTATGTATAATTATTGCATTCACTAAGCATTAGCTTACCCCTCTCGTTGTTTACCTTTTTAGTTGCAGGTGCGGATAAGGGCAAAGGGGTTATCGGGCACTAGGTGGCCTTTGATGATGTTTTGTTGAAGTTTGAAAGTTGGCCTAACGTTTTGGGTAGTTTTGTCCCAAACCATGCTCAAAGGGTCGTTTGGATTATAAACTATCGTTGTAGTGGGTCAAACTCGTATTGAACTTAATTAATGGCCTTCGTGCCTTTTGTAAACATTTAAATTGTTGAACGTTTAAATGGAACTTGTGGATTGGTTTACATATTTTATTGGCGCGTAAATGTGTAGTATAAAAAAAAAAAATTATCGTATGGAATACGGGTTGGGTTGTTTCACAACTAAAAGCTTTACATATTGGAAGGATATTGTTCCTAAATATATGTTCATTTGGAGCACTATCAGACCTCCTGGGAAAGTGCTTCTTATGTGTGGTCACCAAGAAAAAGTCGTGCGCCTGCGGGCAAAGCGGACAATATTGTGGTCATGTTAAGCTGGGATGTTACACTAACCCCACAAAGGCAGGTTGCCTCAAATCATCCATATCTAAGCTAGTTAAAAGCTATAGCTTTAGAATTGATTAACAATATTTATTTAATTTAATTCAAATTAAAGTTCTAGATCTAAGTAAACATACACAATTATAGAGGAATGCACGCATGCATGTCATTGAGCTAAATGATACATTATTTGAACTTGGTATATATAGGTGATATGAAAAGAAAAGAAAAAAAGCGAATGTGGTATATATATGTGTCAAATGAAGTTATGATACTATTGACGTATGAGAAATATGCAGCACGTAACTACGTGATCGTGATCATGATCACGTAGTTGAAGAACAAGTTATACTTTTAATATTGCAGATACTCTTTTTATAATGTGGATACGTTTACTATGTTGTATTATCTTTTTCACACCTTGAGGGATTGATATTATCAATATTTATAGTGCAATGCAAAACTTGGAAAGAAATATAATACAACATGAAAAGTTTATCTACAATATAGAAAGTTTATATACAATATTAAAATTACAACTTGTTTCCCAAGTACTTGATCATATTCATGATCACGTAGTTACATGTTTCCTATCTCTAATACATTAATATCCCCCCCCCCCTTCACAAGCAAAGAGATGACGAACCATCACGAAGCTTGGCTTGATAACATACAAACAACGGATGAAGCATGCTCTTGATAGTGCTTCTTCTATGACTATCATAACTTAACGGGTGGTGGATACAACGAGCATGACAGATAGTGCTTCTTTTATGGTTACCTAACTTCACTGGTTTTGGGAAAAGAGCACGACAGAGGTCGGTGCTGTCATGGTGGCTGTACCATATAAAAAAGTTAGTAGATTGATGGAGAAGTGACCAGACTAGAAGAGTGGTGGAGATATATCGGTGGTGTAAAGAGACATCGGCATGTGACGACATGACTCGATCTCGGGATCAAACCTGAAATAATCCTCCACACCTTGTGAGATGGGAGCTGATTTTTCCACCATTTAAATTACTACATCCACCACAAACTGTACATTAACCGATTGTACTCTACGACTAAATAATGCATATTTGTGGTGGATGAAGTAATTTCGATGATGGATATATCATTACCTGAGTGAAATTGATATTATAGATTGTTGAGTCCCCAAAATAATTAAGGATTTAATTATGACAAAACTGTAATTTATTTGCACTAAAATGTTATGTGCAGTCAGCACAAGTTTGTTTATATATAGACAGCAGATATTACTGTGTCGAGTGTTTAGTTTGCTGCTCAGTCTACCAGCACAAGGTAGACAGTGTTCTTCAATTAGCACAGGATGTGTACTCAGCAAATCAAGAACATGAAGTGGCTCAGCAATGAAGAACCAACACAGCTGGAATGCAGCTTACTACACAAGACAGCTATTCTCCATTATAAGCATAGTAGTTTCCCGAGTGGTCTACATCAATGATACTATTCAACAGAAGTCTAAGACAAAGTTGAACAGAAAAGGACACGCGTCGGCTGCTGACAAGTGACGTTACAAGACCACGTGGGAATGCAGAAGTTTAACACATGTGCAGACATGGGTTATACTTTGTCAACACCTAGGGAACACAACATTCTATTTGTATAATCAAATAGTGGTGCCAAACCGAATTGGGGTGTTCCTGCAAATAGCTACCAAAGAGGAAAGAGGAGAGCATGCTCTCATATATAGTTGTCCCCACAAGTACAGACATCATATGTACCAATGGACAATAGAACCATTACACGGATAATAGGACTAATATAAATTGTTGTATCCACTATTGTAACAACCAGTGGTATGGGTTTATTTTTATAGAGTCAAAACGTGTAATAGCTGTTAGTTTACCTCTTAGCTATAATCTAGGTAATCTGTATCAACCAACTATCATTCCGCCAAGGATAGTTAAGATTCTTTGTGATTCAATCAATAAAGAATATCTGTTGAAAATTACCTGTGACTCTATTTATTTGCATGCTTGAATACTAATCGTGTTTAACTGTTAAGTTATTTTAAAAGAAATTGTATTGACCCCCCTCTACAATACTCCTGTTGTTATCAAGGGACCAATAACTGGTATCAGAGCTTCAGTCTTGATAATCAATATCTTAGATCTGAATTCTCTCATGGCTGCATGTTCAAATACAGCTTACCTTGAAAATGGCTCATCCAATAGACCACCCAAATTTGATGAAGATGAGTATGAAACTTGGAAGGAAAGATGCATGCTTCACCTTGAGTCTATTGACACACTCATGCCTGGTATTGCCACAGATGGTCCATTTATACCAACTGAGACTATTGGTAGTGCTCCAGCTACAGCTGACACTCCTGCTGTTCCTGGCAGAGAGGTTATTCTCACCCCTTCTAGATGGGATGCTGAGGATAAACGTCGTGGTGGACTTGACCCTAAAATCAGAACCTTGTTAGCTATAACTTTTCCTAACCCACTGTTCAAACTGATTAAGGGAAAAGAAAATGCCAAGCTTATGTTGGACTATCTAGATGTTACCTATGAGGGTATGGGAGAAGTTAGGCAGAATAGAATGATTGCTTTAAAAAGAGAATATGAAATGTTCTTTGCCTACAAGAATGAAACCTTAAGCAAACCTTCATTAGGTTTAACTCCTTGATTGCTGACATGATCACTTTGAATGTCACCAATACTGAGTTTGAACAAGTAAACAAATTCATATATTCACTGCCTACTAAATGAAAATCTGTTACTGACCCTTTAAGAACCACTCAGAGCCTAAAGAACTTTAACATGTCTTCTCTCTACAGTTCACTTTGGAACCATGAGAAGGCAGAGGCTAAATTTGAACTTAACTTGAAAGAAAACTTTGGGTCTGCCCCCACCACTTCAAAATCTTCTAAGACAGATGATACTGTTCTTATTGCTGCTTCTAAAAAGAAAGCTCAAAAGGCTTTACTGGTTCAAAAGTTGTTGGTAGAAGAAGAGACAGCTGAGAGTGAAGTGGATAGTGGTACTGGGTCTGAAGAAAGCAGTGATGATGAAAGTGATGCAGAAGGGTTTGCTGAAGGTATGGCTTTGCTGGCTAGGCAGTTCAAAAGGTTCAACCTTAATAGAACCAGCAAGTCATACAAAGAGAGTAAGAAACCGAGTGCTAGGTATAGCAGCAAGTCAGTCAAGGGTCCTAAATTTGAGTGTTATAATTGTAGGAAGGTTGGACAGTTTGCTGCTGAATGCATGTCCAGGAAACCTTCAACTTCACATGCTAACTCTTTCTCAAAAGCTGACAAGTACAAGAACAAGTACAAAGCTATGAAAGCTCAGATGAAGGAAAGTGCTAAGACTGATAAGAAGGGTAAAAAGCCAAAAAAAAGGTTCTAGTTGCTGAGCATCATGATTGGGATGATACCAGCTCGCCGTCTTCCTCTGATAGTGATACTGATGATGATGGTGCTGGTTATGCTCCAAAAACGAAGCTGTGTTTAATGGCCAAGGAGGTCAAGGAGTCTGATGAGGATGATAGTGGTAGTAAGTTTTTGGCTGATATGAGGGAAGCTGATCAGAAAAGAGATTCACCTCAATGGAAAACTGAATTGATGTATAAGGTTGATAATTTTCGAACTTATATTGATGATGAAAAAGCCGAAATGATTGACTACCTAAGAGTTGACTTATGTAGAGGCAGCAAACGTGAAGAAGTTTTGAAAACTGACAACAAATCTTTAAATGAGAAACCTAAAAGCAAAAATGATGAAATTAAAATCTTGAAAGATGAAATTTCCAAACTTGAAAAACCAAACTTTTCTTTAAGGTCTCTTCACGTTGAGACAGCAGAAGTCAAGAACCAGCTGGATAATCTTAAAAAGGTTGTCGCTTCATGGTGTGCATCTGCTCAACGCACAGCAAAGTGTGTTAACGAGCAGGTGCCTGCCCAAGTTGAAGCTTTCTTTGCTGGTGACTACGCTGCTGCTGCTGCTATTGCAGAAGTTACTTTCATGGACCCAATTCTTGAAACTGATCCTGAAGCTGTCTTGCCAAATACTTTTTCCAAGATAGTTAAGGGTAAAAAGGTCTTGACAAATAAGTTTGTTAGACCTGCAGTGTCCCCACCACCTGCCATGAAAGAGATTTTGGAGGATGAAGTTAGAGCAAGAGAAGCCAGTACCTCAATTGATGAGACTACTGACCCCTCAAGAATCTACTACATGACTCCAAAAGAGAGACGTATCAAATGGGAAATCACTGAAAATAATCTTAGAAAAATTAAACCTACTGATTCCCCTTCGTGCTTGAGTTCTAATTATGCTGAGCCAGCTGATGACAAACTTACTGGTCAACCAGTAGCTGTAGACAAGCCAGTCAAATGTAATACTGGCAAGTCCAATGCAGCAAGAAAAACTTCCTCTAGCTCATCAGTTTCAGTAGACAAGCCAGTAACTTCCCACGCTGGCTCGTCAAATGATAAAGGCAAAACAATACGTCATGACTATGGTACTGATTCCAAGAAGAAAGATGCCCTTAAGGGAAAAGCAAAAGTGGACTCGAATGAAGAGCTGTCTATCACTGAGATTATGACAGTCAAGCTTGACCAGCTAATTGAGGCAGTAACCAAAAATCGACCCGATCTTACTGCACCCCTTTACTCAGTGTATGACCAATCACCGATATCAAATGTGAGAAAATGCTACAAATGTGGCAGCAAGTTTCACTTAGCCAACCGGTGTCCTTTTATCCCAACCCCATCTGATGCTGCTTCTTCTAGCAAACCAGCAGACAGGAAGATATCATCAAAGATGACCCTTCTAGAACCCATCCTTGGATGGGTTTCCAAAAAGAACTAATATCTTAGCTACTGTGCAGGGCATTCAAAACAAGCAAATCTGGTATCTCGATAGTGGTTGTTCGAGACATATGACCGGATGTAAGTCCCTGCTGATGGACTATCAAGAAAATGATGGTCCAGCTGTTTCATATGGAGATAATTCGGTGGATTACACAAAGGGTTTTGGTACTTTGACTAATGGGAATGTCACATTCTCAAATGTTGCATATGTCGTTGGGCTTAAACATAATTTACTCAGCATAAGCCAACTGATAAGTAAGAATAAGATAGTCCAATTCAGAAGGAAAATTGGCACTATTTTTGATAAGACAGGGAAGCCACTGCTGACTGCAAAACGTCATGAAAACATGTATCAAATTGACATGAACACAATAGTCACAACAACTGATACTTATTTCTATTCGAAGGCAGCAGACAACCTAAAATGGTTATGGCACAATAGACTCTCACATCTCAACTTCAAAGATATTCACAAATTATCCAGTAGAAGTTTGGTGTCTGGGCTACCCACCATGTCTTATGTAAAGGACAGATTGTGTCCTGGTTGTGAAAAAGGAAAACATCACCATGCCTCATTCAAATCAAAGCAAATCTCATCTGTTGAGAAACCATTTTATTTACTTCATACGGATCTTTTTGGTCCTGTTAATGTGGCCAGCTGTAGTGGGAAGAAGTATACACTGGTTATTGTTGATGAATATTCCAGATACACCTGGGTATTCTTTTTGAAGCAAAAGAGTGAAGTTGCTGATGAAATTATCAATTTTATCAAAAGAATGGAGCTTTTAAATGGGCAACTGGTGAAACAGCTAAGAAGTGATCATGGTACAGAATTCAGAAATGCTACATTAGAAGAATTTTGTGGTGATAAAGGTATTTCACAGAACTTTTCTGCTGTGAGAACACCTCAACAAAATGGTGTTGCAGAAAAAAGAAACAGAACTCTCATTAAAGCAGCAAGATCTATGTTAGCTGAGTCTGGGCTGAAAAATTCATATTGGGCAGAAGCTGTGAACACTGCATGTTTTACCCAGAATAGATCTTTAATAGTGAAAAGACATCATAAAGAAAACTGCTTATGAAGTTCTCAAAGGAAGAAAACCCTCAATCTCATTTCTTCATGTATTTGGCACTCCTTGTTTCATTCTAAACAATAGGGATCAGCTGGGCAAGTTTGATGCTAAGGCTGATGAAGGTATATTCTTGGGATATTCCAACATGTCAAAGGCATATAGGGTTTTCAATAAAAGAAGAGGTTGTTTTGTAGAATCAATTAATGTTACATTTGATGAAACTGCCCCAGCCTCATCTCCCAGTCAAGAAGATGAAGAGTTATTGTTTGAAGAGCCTACTCAGCAAGCTCTTGATGATGAAGAGGAACCAGCTGCAAATCCCTCACTAATCCATGTTGCTGGGTCCTCTGATGATGAGATGGAACATTCTGTTCCATCTGTGTCTAAACCTAGTGGACCTACTGGCTCTACTGAAGTCCTACAACTTGAGCATAGGTCTACTGGTTCTGAAGGATCACAAGCTGGTACTGGTTACATTAATATTGAACAGCTGTCTCCAACTGCTGCTCATACCTTTGAACTAGCTGATGATCAAGATGTTGTGTGTTCCACGACAAGCTCACCTGTTCATAACACTAGATGGACAAAAGAGCATCTAATTGAGCAAGTTATTGGTAATCTAGCTAGTGGTGTTAAAATAAGAAGGCATGCAACCAACAATTTTTGTATGCATGTAAATTTTGTGTCTACCATTGAACCTATATGTTCTGATGAAGCAATCAAAGATCCAAGCTGGGCAGGAGCTATGCAAGAAGAGATCTTCCAGTTTGATAGGAATAAGGTTTGGACATTGGTACCTAAACCTGATGATAAAACTAAGAAAATCATTGGTACCAAGTAGGTTTTCAAGAACAAGATGGATGAAGATGGGATTGTGATCAGAAACAAAGCTAGATTGGTAGCTCAAGGGTTCAAACAGGAAGAAGGATTGGATTATGGAGAGACTTATGCTCCAGTGGCTAGGATGGAAGCTATCAGATTGTTCTTGGCATATGGTGCTAAGATGAACTTTAGGGTATTCCAGATGGATGTCAAATCTGCATTTCTAAATGGGAAGCTGCAAAAGAAGTTTATGTCAAACAGCCTCCTGATTTTGTAAGCAGTAAATATCCAGACCATGTCTACAAGCTAGACAAAGCTCTTTATGACCTCAAACAGGCTCCAAGAGCATGGTATGAGACACTTCATGTGTATCTCACTGGTATAGGTTTTAAAGTTGGAACAACTGATACCACTCTGTTCTCAAAAGAGACAGATGGTGATCTCTTGTTCGTACAGATATATGTGGATGATATTATTTATGGATCTAAAAATGAGAAACATTGTCAAGATTTTTCAAAACTTATGTCAAAGACATATGAAATGAGCTTACAAAGAGATTTGCAATACTTTTTAGGATTGCAAATTAAACAACTTGATGATGGAATTTTTATAAGTCAGGATAAATATATCAAAGAAATGCAAAAGAAATTTGATCTGACCTGTTTAAAAGATATAGGGACCCCAATGGCAGCATCTATTAAAATAGATGCTGATCCCAATGGTGAACCAGTCAATATCACTGAATATAGAGGTATGATTGGATCCCTACTTTATCTCACAGCCAGCAGACCAGATATTATGTTTGCCACATGTCTCTGTGCCAGATATCAAGCTGATCCTAAAGAGTCACACTTGCTAGCAGTTAAAAGGATATTTAGGTATCTGAAAGCTACTACTAAACGTGGTCTTTGGTACCCCAAAGACCAGGATTTTGAGCTAATTGGGTATTCAGATGCTAATTTTGCAGGGTGTAAAATAGACAGGAAAAGTACTACTGGTGGTTGCCAGTTACTGGGTGGTAGGCAAGTCAGCTGGACGAACAAAAAGCAAAATACTGTGTCTACATCTACTGCTGAGGCAGAATACGTTTTTGCTGGTAGTTGTATTGCTCAAGTACTGTGGATGCAAAGCCAGCTGAAAGACTATGGTGTTCATGTTACAAAGACTCCAATCTACTGTGACAAAACAAGTGCAATCGCTATCACCAACAATCCTGTGATGCATTCAAGAACAAAGCACATTGACGTTCGATATCATTTCATAAGGGATCATGTTCAAAAAGGAGATGTCGAGCTACATTTTATTTCAACAGACCAGCAGTTAGCAGATCTATTCACAAAGCCCTTAGATGAGAAACATTTTAACTATCTCATCTCTGAGCTGGGTATGCTTGAACTTTAAATAAAAGACAATTTTTGTTGGTGTGCTGGCTCTACAACATGTAGGGTAAACCAGTAAGTCATTTTTGTTAACTTACTGCTTACATGTAAAACACTCAGTACAACAAGGTCTTTTATACTTTGGTTACTCAAAATGTTTTTAATTGAAATAATAAATAGCTCACAAAATTAAATGATTCCTTAAATCTGAAACTCATTTACTCCCAATGATTTAAATTAAATTCATGACATATTAAATGTAACAAAGTATTTTGTATTTAATACAAAACTTATTTTGTGGTTTTTAAATCATTTCTTGAATCAAAACCTGTTGCATTTAATGCTGAATGGGAGGTATGAGTGTTCAATCCGTATATACATCAAATCAACAGTTTGTGTCCCCTGGAAAGTGTGCCAGTCTGTCACATCTGCCCACGCGCCTACTAATGGCAGTTGCCATTTTCTCTCTCCTGCCTTTTTCATCCAATCACAACGGTTAAAAGAGTGTTTTATCTTCCATAATAACCTTCGGTTATTCAGTTTTCAAATTCACACTCTTCCCTCTAAAATCTCTAAATCTTCAAATCAATTCATACATCCATCTTCTAAGAAATCATCAATGGCATAACAACAACAACATCAATCACCACCTGCTGCAAACCAGCCAGAGGAACAACAACCACAACAACAACAACCGGTAGAACCACAACAACCGGAACAGCAACCACCACCGGTCATTGAAGAACAAGTGGTGCAGGGCCCTCTGTTCAACCTGCACCCAAGCCTTGTTAGGGCTGCAAATGCACCTGAACACTCTTCCATTCGCCTATCGTGAGGCAATGCTGCTCATGCCCTTTCAATTCCCAAATCCAAAGCCAACACGGGCTATGATACGCTTATCGATTACATAAGACAATCACCACTGGCTCGAGCTATTACCGGCATACCTTCTCATCTTTATCCGGCCTGTTTGGCCAGATTCTGGTATACTGCCACCACGGCCACCACTCAACAGAACGTTCCATGTATTCGTGGCATGATGACTGAAACCCTACCCTACTCCATCACTGTTGATGCCATCCGACGTGATCTCCAATTACCTATTGGTCCATTTGTTAATTCACCAACTAGTGATGAGTTTAGAAGAGAAGTACTGGAAATTATAGGGTTTGATGGACCAGTGGCTCATACTCCCTTAAGGAAGTAGATGCCACCTCTGTGGAATTACTTCTTTGGCTTGCTGACTCATTGCATCAGTCAGAAGTCCGGGAGCTTTGATCAGTGCTCAGATTTTGAGCTGAAAATTGGTCACGGGATGCTGTTCAATCGAAATATTGATTATGCCGGTGAAATTTACTTAAGGCTAAGGGAAATAGTGCTTGCACCCAAACGAACACACTTAATCCCCTTTCCAAAGTTTTTGAGCCTTGTTTTTGAAAATGAGCTAGGTGAAGCTTACCAGCAGATTGCTGATGAATCATTCGACCTACCTCCAAAACAAGGGAGAATGCCAAAAGATGTTCATGCTGCTCCATATAATGCCTTGACACCAGGCATGCTTGAGTATCTTGCTGCTCGAGGTGGAGTGAACCAACCGACTTCCTCTGGTGCAGCACCAGGTAAGGGGGAGGGACCTAAGTGAAAACCATCTGTAAAAAGGAAGAAGCCAGCTACCTCAACTAGTACAGCCACCGTCTCATATACTGGTAAAGCAGTAGTTGTATTAGAATCTAGTGCTCTCTGATCATAAAGAATAGTTCTAGTCTTATATACTGACTACCCACTTCTAGTATCAGAATCCGTTTCTTAACTATTTCTTGGTAACAGGCAAATCTAAACGTGCAAAAGCTGGCTCCAAGCACACCATAAGGGAGATTACACCAGTCTCAACTGCTGCTCCTGCAAAGGATGTGGCTATGGAACCTGGTGCGTTTCTGGACCAAACAGCACAAAATTCTAACTTAATTAAAAATCTTTTAACTGCTGACTTGAAAAATGAAAGTGGAGTTAAAGGTATAACCTTGGCCCCCAAGCTGACTGGTTTTAAAACTAGTGTAAAGAAGAGTAGCAACCCATACTCTTCTAGCCAGACACTTCCACATTTTTCTAAATTGAACTTAATGCTATATCCTCTGCTGACAGTACAACCAGCAGAGCACATACCTGACCCCCAAAGCAATCTTGAGCTGGGTCCTCATCGTGTTAAACCAGCTCAAGATACTGCACAGCCATTAAGTTACTCGGATCATGATAAGAGTCTCACTCCTACATCATTACCAGCCAGAACTCTTACACTATCTGGGTCAACATGTGTCATCAATGAGTCAGCAGAGTCACAGCTGTACTTACAGACACCTTATTCTATCTCATTCGAAGGGCTGACCAAATCACCAGTCTGTCCCCAGAGACCAACAACAGATGCAATTGTTGAGTCAAATTTATTTGGTTCTACAGTTGTTAATATAAAATGTTCTATTGTTTCAGTTCTTAGCAGGGTAGATGAACAGGCAGAGGGGGAGCAAGTAAAAAATGTTATTATTCCTACTGATGAGATTGCTGCCTCTGCTACTGGTGTTGGTGCTACTGTTTCTCCTACTGGTGGTGCTGATGCTGGTACTGTTGCTTCTACAGCTGCTGGTAATACTGCTTCCAGTATTGCTGCTTACACTACTGAACCTGAAGTGGAAGATGAAATCATAGTAGATCCTCCTGTTCTTAAAAAGGTAATTGACAATATTGTCAAGGATGTTCTACTTGATGAACCTGTCACTGAACCAAAGGGTGCTGATAAAGCTGTTGATTCTGCTGCTGTTTCTGCTGATGCACAAAATGTTTTTGTGGATGCTACTACTTGTGCTACTTTTCCATCTGATTCTAATGTACAAGATGTTATCATGGATGCTAGTTCAAGTGCTACTTTTCCATCTGACTCTGGTGCACAGGGTAATATTGTTCAGGAGGTTCTTGATTTTGATGATGCTGGCTATGTTAGCTATGTTTCCAAAGAACCAAAGGTGGATACTGCTGCTACTAATGTTATTCCGGAGGTTTCGAATCTTCAATTGAGACAATTTATTACTGTGGATTCCTCTGGTAATCTACAGGTGTCTGATTCCACACCGGATATTTTCTTTCAAGGTGCTGTAGATGCTGCACAGTCACCTACTGCACAGTCACCTACTGCTGCTACTGGCTCTGCGAAACCCATTATGGATGCTGGTACCTCCGCTACTGCCACTACTGACTCTTCTCAGGCTACTGTTTCTGCTGAGAAGAAACCATATGTGTGCCAGGTGCCAGATCCTGATGAAGTTGTACCTAACTTCATCTATCGGGGAGTGTCTATCACTCCCAGAGTTGCTCTGCTGGTGGATCAGCTAACTATTGATCCTCAAACTGCCATAGTCTCAGCCAGCAAATTGCCTCGCGAAGAGCTGACTGAACTGTTGTCTCAGCTTGATCGACCAGCAAGAGAAGAGGTATATGAGAGGCTGGCTACTTTAGAACAGATAAATGAGCAGCCATACTATCATTTTTTTGGTATGGCTCCAGTTGCTTCTCCATGGCCTGGTACATGGAGGCCTCTCAAGTTCATCAGAGATCCCACTACTGGTAAATTTATCATGCAACAACTTCCTAATTTGCCAGTACCTTCTGATTCATCAGCTTCTTCCTCATCATCTTCTTCATCTGATGGTGATGCTGATCAAGGTACTGGTAAGGAAAAGTCAGTCATTCATGATAATGTGACTGGCTCCAAAGATAAACTAGTGGATCTCACTGATGATGCTGATAATGATGCTGACAAGAATACCAGTGGTTCTAAACCTTCGGGTGAAGGTAAAAATGATGATGATCATGGTGACGAGTCAGATTCTGACCTTCCACCTCCACCACCCCACGGAGGTAGTTCGGTGTTAGCTGCTACTGACCACCCCTCAACCAGATATGTTAAATTTAATGTTGATGAGGTGGCTGACATCTCCACCTTGACACCAGGCATGCTTGAGTATCTTGCTGCTCGAGGTGGAGTGAACCAACCGACTTCCTCTGGTGCTGCACCAGCTGAGGGGGAGGGACCTCAGTGAAAACCATCTGTAAAAAGGAAGAAGCCAGCTACCTCAACTAGTACAGCCACCGTCTCATATACTGGTAAAGCAGTAGTTGTATTAGAATCTAGTGCTCTCTGATCATAAAGAATAGCCCTAGTCTTATATACTGACTACCCACTTCTAGTATTGGAATTCGTTTCTTAACTATTTCTTGGTAACAGGCAAATCCAAACGTGCAAAAGCTGGCTCCAAGCACACCACAGGGGAGATTGCACCAGTCTCAACTGCTGCTCTTGCAAAGGATGTGGCTATGGAACCTGGTGCGTTTCTAGACCAAACAGCAGAAAATTCTAACTTAATTAAAAATCTTTTAACTGCTGACTTGAAAAATGAAAGTGGAGTTAAAGGTATAACCTTGGCCCCCAAGCTGACTGGTTTTAAAACTAGTGTAAAGAAGAGTAGCAACCCATACTCTTCTAGCCAGACACTTCCACATTTTTCTAAATTGAACTTAATGCTATATCCTCTGCTGACAGTACAGCCAACATAGCACATACCTGACCCCCAAAGCAAACTTGAGCCGGGTCCTCATCGTGTTAAACCAGCTCAAGATACTGAACAGCCATTAAGTTACTCGGATCATGATAAGAGTCTCACTCCTACATCATTACCAGCCAGAACTCTTACACTATCTGGGTTAACATGTGTCATCAATGAGTCAGCAGAGTCACAACTGTACTTACAGACACCTTATTCTGTCTCATTCGAAGGGCTGACCAAATCACCAGTCTGTCCTCAGAGACCAACAACAGATGCAATTGTTGAGTCAAATTTATTTGGTTCTACAGTTATTAACATAAAATGTTCTATTGTTTCAGTTCTTAGCAGGGTAGATGAACAGGCAGAGGGGAAGCAAGTTAAAAATGTTATTATTCCTACTGATGAGATTGCTGCCTCTGCTACTGGTGTTGGTGCTACTGTTTCTCCTACTGGTGGTGCTGATGCTGGTACTGTTACTTCTACAGTTGCTGGTAATACTGCTTCCAGTATTGCTGCTTCCACTACTGAACCTGAAGTGGAAGATGAAATCATAGTGGATCCTCCTGTTCTTAAAAAGGTAATTGACAATATTGTCAAGGATGTTCTACTTGATGAACCTGTCACTGAACCAAAGGGTGCTGATAAAGCTGTTGATTCTGCTGCTGTTTCTGCTGATGCACAAAATGTTTTTGTGGATGCTACTACTTGTGCTACTTTTCAATCTGATTCTAATGTACAGGATGTTATCATGGATGCTGGTACAAGTGCTACTTTTCCATCTGACTCTGGTGCAAAGGGTAATATTGTTCAGGAGGTTCTTGGTTTTGATGATGCTGGCTATGTTAGCTATGTTTCCAAAGAACCAAAGGTGGATACTGCTGCTACTAATGTTATTCCAGACGTTTCGAATCTTCAATCAGGACAATTTATTACTGTGGATTCCTCTGGTAATCTACAGGTGTCTGATTCCACACCGGATATTTTCTTTCAAGGTGCTGCAGATGCTGCATCTTCACCTACTGCACAGTCACCTACTGCTGCTACTGGCTCTGCGAAACCCATTATGGATGCTGGTACCTCCGCTACTGCCACTACTGACTCTTCTCAGGCTACTGTTTCTGCTGAGAAGAAACCATATGTGTGCCAGGTGCCAGATCCTGATGAAGTTGTACCTAACTTCATCTATCGGGGAGTGTCTCTCACTCCCAGAGTTGCTCTGCTGGTGGATCAGCTAACTATTGATCTTCAAACTGCCATAGTCTCAGCCAGCAAATTGCCTCGCGAAGAGCTGACTGAACTGTTGTCTCAGCTTGATCGACCAGCAAGAGAAGAGGTATATGAGAGGCTGTCTACTTTAGAACAGATAAACGAGCAACCATACTATCATTTTTTTGGTATGGCTCCAGTTGCTTCTCCATGGCCTGGTACATGGAGGCCTCTCAAGTTCATCAGAGATCCCACTACTGGTAAGTTTATCATGCAACAACTTCCTAATTTTCCAGTACCTTCTGATTCATCAGCTTCTTCCTCATCATCTTCTTCATCTGATGGTGATGCTGATCAAGGTACTGGTAAGGAAAAGTCAGTCATTCATGATAATGTGACTGGCTCCAAAGATAAACCAGTGGATCTTACTGATGATGCTGATAATGATGCTGACAAGAATACCAGTGGTTCTAAACCTTCGGGTAAAGGTAAAAATGATGGTGATCATGGTGACGAGTAAGATTCTGACCATCCACCTCCACCACCCCACGGAGGTAGTTCTGTGTTAGCTGCTACTATCCACCCCTCAACCAGCTATGTTAAATTTAATGCTGATGAGGTGGCTGACATCTCCACCTTGGCTGTGTATAAGACACTCACCGAAGTTACACCTGATCTACAAAACACCATTCGTAATGCTATTGTTGATAGCGTGACTGAAGCCATATGCAATGCTGGGCAAGTTACCACTTCCAATATTGAAGCCCAGCTCAGACAAGTATGTGCCTTTGCAGATCTTGCGGTGGATGCCATTGTCAGACAACATGAAGAGGAGGAGGATTTAAAGAAACGAATCATCTCTCACAATGAGTATACTGGGGATATTGCCAGTCTTCAAGATGATTTGGACGCTGCTAATCGCAGAATTCTTTTTCTTAATGAAGAAAATACGGTGCTACATGAGAGATTGGATTTGCAGGAACAGCAAATGGCTAACATGATTCCTGCTTCTGCCTATGTTCAAATGGTAGAAAATATTCAACGACTGGCTGCCCTATAGGGTGATGTTAGGGCCATTGTTGAACAGATGGCTATGGGTGTTGCAAGGAATGAAGTTAGGTCTTCCAACCTCATTCTTCGACAATTTGGCGTGGATCCTGGTGCCCATCTTACTCCTGAAGTTGATGACTGGAACAATTTTGCATTCTCTGTTCCAGATTCAGATAGTGACCTTGATGCACAGGTCTCCCCTGTTCACCCTTCTGCCCCTGCTGATGACAAAAAGGGGGAGAAGAAATCTAAAAAGAAACTCAAAAGGAGAAAACAATCAGAGGGGGAGCATGAGCATGAAAAGGCTTCAAAACAACCAAGGAGGGATGGTTATGGTGATGGTGATGGTGATGGTACTACTGGTCAAGACTCTGGCACTAAGCCCAGTAACGCTCATACTGAAGCTGGTGTACAGGCAGCTGGTGAATCTCAATCCAGTGTGTCTGCCACATCAGTGGATGATATTGGTCCTGACAGTAAGCCCAGTGATGTTTCTGCATTGGCTGTTACTAAAGCTTTTGTTGTGTCTCAAACTATTGAAAGAAGAATGAAAAGAAAACTGGAGAGACATCATAAGAGACAGCAAGATTTAAATGATGCCTTAAATGTCAAATGGGATGCCTATGTTGCTCTTAAATGCCACAGAATTGAGCATAGGAGATGGATGACCCCAAAAAAGAGGGACATTGATGATGACCTGATTGGCATTGACAAATTCAAAAAGGATGCACGAAAAAGAAATGCTAAGTTCATGGTCAAATACGACAAAAAGAGGGCAAAGCTGTATGCTGAGCGAGCAGACAGGATCAAACGGATGACTCCTGAAGAAATGAAAGATTATCTTGCATCTACTGAGTCAGGGGGAGGAGTTAGAGCTGACATTTTTATGAAGTGGTTAGATACTATATTAGAAACAAGCTCATCTTCTCGACCTACATCTCCTGCACAGCCAGCTACACAACAACAACCAGCAGAACTAATCAATCTTGGTGTTGATGATATTCAGGGGGAGCATCTTGCTATCATTCCCTACCTGCCTCCACTTGAGCCAGTATCAACACAAGAACCATCAGCTGAACCCATTCCCATTGATAAACAAAGGGTGAAATCTGCTCCTAGGGACAATCAGCCCCTAAGGAAAGGACCCTTATTTGAGGCAGCTGATGAAGATACTGAAGTGGTTGTACCAGCTGATACTAATCAGTCAGCTGGTACCGAAGACACAGCAAGGAGTGCTGTGAATGAAGACCCAGCCAGAAGTGTGCTGCTGGGTGTTACAAGTGTTGAATACCCAGCCAAGGTGGATGAGCTGGGTGCTAATCAAGATGATAATACGGTTAATCCTGCTGACTTTACAGTCTGGGGTAGTGGAGATCACTTATTTGTTCAATCACCTATCTCTCCCCAGATCCTCACTTATTTTAACAGAACACAGGATAATCGTGTTAATCAGTTTCCAGTGAGTTCAACTGGCATAGGTGAATCAATCATGTATCCTCCATCTTTCCCAAAATGTCATGGTAAACACAGAACTTGGGAAGATGATTCAGTTACCCGTGGTGAGCTAGACTTATTTAAAATGAATCCAGATGAAAGAGATGCTTACAGGCTGGAGATCACTGTACAAGAATTGCTTGAGCAAAGACAAGCTGCTATTAATGAAAGGATACGCCAAGTTAGATTGCTGCATCATCCCCTTGATCAGCCACTCTACATCACTGCTTTGACTTATGGCATTGAAATTGGTGTATACTTAAACAACAGTGGTCAAAGGCTCTCTACTGATGAGGAGAAAGCTCAATTTCAAGAGGCTCGCCAACTGGGTATGGATCTAAGGAAGTATCGTGTTGCCCTTAGAACTGAAGAGGGTAGAAATATGATTGAAACAGCAAAATCCCTGAAAATTACTGCCGACGATTCTTTGTTGGGCATACAAGCTGAAATTCAAAGAAGGGAGGCTGCTGATGCTGAACTCGCTGAGAGAGTAAGGCTTCAGGATATAGAAGACAAATTGGCTACTGATAGAAAGTAAGAGGCTGAGTCCCTAAAATTAGCTAAAGCAATTGTCAAAGAACAGGATAAGGCACTTGATGAGATGGAAGCTGCTGAGAAAGCACCTGCTACTGCTCCTATAGAACCTATCCGTTCCATTGAATTTCCTGATCATTATTATAGGAGTAGGTATGGTGATGTGATGAATAGAAGATCCAATCCCAGCAGGATCATCAAAGTGAACAGAGGGTCAAAAAGAGCTTTCAATGTCATAAGGGAGAATAAGGTTCAAGAAAGAATAAACTATGACGAGTTAAGATCCCTAGGATTTAGTGAATGGATGGAGATCTTGGAGTATTTCATTGGTAAGGGTGAAAGTGCTATCAAAAATACACTTAAATATGAACTCCAACAGCTCTTCAAGAAAGCAACAATGTTTGGGAATGCACCAGTAGTGAATGTTGAAGAAGTTCTTTCTCAAAAGCCTAAAGGAAAGCAATCTACTGGTGAAGGACCAACCGGAAGAGGCCCCATCATTCTACCTCCTCATATCCCTGTATTTGACCCTGCTGATGTACCTTATATGTTTCCTGAAGCCTGGAGAATCAAACAAGAGGAGCTATCTGAAGAAGAACGAGATAAAGATAAAGATAGATAGTCTCCTATGTGCTCAAATTGTATCTTTTGTTTAATTCACTTTTCATTTTGCTGTTGCTGTAATTACTGTACATTCTCTGTTGTAATGAAAGTGAAATGAGTTTATCTTCAAAATCATATCAAATTATAAGATATGGATAACTCAACAAAAGATTCCAAAAACAAACTTAAAAAGGGACAAATTTACTGCCTATTTTTTATTAGGTCCTTCGGTGCTGGCTTTAGTGTTTTCTCTATATGTCTTAGGTTTTGTCATCATCAAATAGGGGGAGATTGTTGAGTCCCCAAAATAATTAAGGATTTAATTATGACAAAACTGTAATTTATTTGCACTAAAATATTATGTGCAGTCAGCACAAGTTTATTTATATATAGACATCAGATATTGCTGTGTCGAGTGTTTAGTTTGCTGCTCAGTCTACTAGCACAAGGTAGACAGTGTTCTTCAATTAGCACAGGATGTGTACTCAGCAAATCAAGAACATGAAGTGGCTTAGCAATGAAGAACCAGCACAGTTGGAATGCAGCTTACTACATAAGACAGCTATGCTCCATTATAAGCATAGTAGTTTTCCGAGTGGTCTACATCAATGGTACTATTCAACAGAAGTCTAAGACAAAGTTGAACAGAAAAGGACACGCGTCGGCGGCTGACAATTGACCTTACAAGATCACGTGGGAATGCAGAAGTTTAACGCATGTGCAGACATGGGTTATACTTTGTCAACACCTAGGGAACACAACATTCTATTTGTATAATCAAATAGTGGTGCCAAACCGAATTGGGGTGTTCCTGCAAATAGCTACCAAAGAGGAAAGAGGAGAGCATGCTCTCTGATATAGTTGTCCCCACAAGTACAGACATCATATGTACTAATGGACAATAGAACCATTACACGGATAATAGGACTACTATAAATTGTTGTATCCACTATTGTAACAACCAGTGGTGTGGGTTTATTTTTATAGAGTCAAAACGTGTAATAGCTGTTAGTTTACCTCTTAGCTATAATCTAGGTAATCTGTATCAACCAACTATCATTCCGCCAAGGATAGTTGTGATTCTTTGTGATTCAATCAATAAAGAATATCTGTTGAAAATTACCTGTGACTATATTTATTTGCATGCTTGAATACTAATCGTGTTTAACTGTTAAGTTATTTTAAAAGAAATTGTATTCACCCCCCTCTACAATACTCCTGTTGTTATCAAGGGACCAACATAGATATTTATAGTACAATACATAACTTGGAGAGAAAACTTATACATCATAGAAGTACAACAACAATAATACCCAATTCGACGAATGTAGGGTATCCGTGAGGTGGGGTGTAGACAATCATTCCTCGTACCCTAGATTAGAAGGAAGTCACTACTCCACTCGCGGGTATAGTTACCGCGACTATATAAGATCGTCCCTCTCTCTACTCGAGAGCAAAGTACAACTTGATCTTCAAGTACGTCATGATCACGTAGTTACATGGTGTCTCTGTCTCCAATACATTAATAGATACGAATTGATTAATATTCGATTTACATAATAAACGTTAAAAACCAGACATAAGTTGATATATAGCATAATAGTACAATAGAAACATAAGAAATATACAAAAAAAAAAAAAAAAACACATTACATAAAAAGGTTTTATTTTTAAACAAATTATCCTATGTGCTAACAAAGGAAGGATACTACTGTGTACTAACAAGTTGTGAATGTCAAAGAAAGTGTTTGATGGCAGATTGCAGACGTTTCAACACATCCATTGCTGTCAGGACGTATTCTTCTCTCATCTGCACATACAATTACAAGGCCAAAAGCTAATTAGGTGTATGGTTAAAAACAAAAATTATATTTTTAAATATATATATATATATATATATATATGATTGCTTCACAATTTTTAAAATTGACCACCAAGTTTATTGTAGACGAAGTTACTTGTATAAGATTATAACTAAACATCACAGGAGATAGCTAGACATTTTAAACTTCTGATTTTTTTTAAAACATGCGTTTTTCTTTATATTATTCATAGCACAATTATATTAACTAGTAAAATGACTCGTGGAATCACGAATTTGTTTAAATGAAATAGTTTAATGATATGTTTTAGGTATTAAGTCAACGTAAATGTTAAAGTCATTTAGTTTAATGACCCGTAGAACCACGAATTCCGACTAAGAAACTTGTCGTTGTTTTTACAAACATATAGATCTCTTAACTTGGTCAGGATAAATTAACTACATTTATTCTCTTACCACTTTCATTCCAATGTTCATCACAATTTATATTATTTTTCTTATCATAAAAACTACATTACAACATTTTATTAAGACATGTATTTCGCATACATATATAACGTAATTAATCTCGTAAAAAGAACTCATATTTGAATAATAATAATATAATAATAAAAAAGTTTGCTCTAAAATTGAGTATTTATATGTTTAATAATAACTTAATAACTATTAGTAATAACAAATGCCTATTTAATTTTTTTTTTAAACTAAAATAAAATTGTTATATGAAGGTTGTACAATATGCTTCAAAGTTTGTACATGTGTTCATTGAGTGTTATGTAAACGATTGTACAATTTGTTTTAAAGTTTATACATATAGTCATGGAGGTGTTTTATCATAAGGTTGTATATAATGTTTCAAATATTGTATATATATGGTCATTCGATGTTTTACCAAAAGATTGTATATAATGCTTCAAATATTGTACATATGGAAATGTAGATATTTTATCATAAGGTTGTACATAATGTTTTATATATTATACAAGTAACATGTTAATACTTTTATTAAAAATAATTAATTATTTTAATGACATCATCATGAGGGCTTAGAAATTTTTTCTATATTTTTGAATTTTTTTTTTAACTTGGATAATCTTTATTTATGAAAAAATTATCATTTTAGAGATTTATATTATATATGGACATAGGCGGAGCTAATAGGGCGGCCGAAGGTGTCAATGTCACCCTCAACAAATTTAATAAGTCCATTATTATATATAATAATTTTTGTACTTATACTAGGTCCATCAAAATTAACAAATTTTCTCAATTGGTTTATATTACTTTAAGTTTGTAGTGCCACCCTTAACATGAAATTAACTAGCATTCCTCAATTGATCACTCTTAACGATACTTTAAGTTCATAGTATCACCCTTAAAATTAAATCTTGGCTCCGCCATTGTATATAGATGAAGAGATCAAGCAAGCAGTTAGGATCATACCTGAGCGGAAATGGTTATAAGAAGAAACGTACTGGAAAATGGCATAGTGTGGCTGCTGTTGATAATCATATGTAGTCTCTCAATCTCACTTAAGGTTTTCATTACAATTGAAGAGTTCATGTGGCTATAGATTTTTACAAGCACATTGCTTTTGGACACTCTAACTTCAATTTCAGGTTTAAAAGTGTCACCATTACTCCAAGATTTGGTGTTATCATCATCATTATCACCATCAACAACATCATCATCATCATTATCACCATCAACAACATCATCATCATCAGAGGAAGAAAAAGTAGGCATATTACTACCACCAGATATTAAGGATCTTCTAGTTAAAACAGCTGATTCCTGGTAGAATATTTGACTACTGACAGTTGTTTCTTGTTCAAGTTCTTTCATTCTAGTTTGAAGTTGCTTTATGCATTTCGTTGCACCTTCCAGCACAGAAGCCTTATCCAACTATGGTTGCGTTTCATAAAACAAAATAAATAAGCGATGAATTAATTATAATTTGAATAATTCAAAGCTTCTGATATTAAAGATAGTTTTGAATGACAATAACATATTGGATAATCATATATGAGTAAATACTTTAAATGATGTAAAACAGAAGAGTATTAAAGGAAAATGAAGATGTTGAATGGTGAAGAGCATAGTTCTAAATTTATTACATATTTTTATTGCTATTTAGCATAAGTTTTCATTCAAATCCAAATGTTACAAACAAACGCCCTAAATATTGCACGATTCAGCATTCAACATCATTTGTACGTCATATAGATGTAAGAAGCAGACGTATTAAGTGATAGACGATGGAAAAAATAAATGTAAAGAGCATTTAGTAGCAAACTTATAATGTGTACTATCACCAAAAGTATGTCACAAGTACTTTTTCAGCCTTACAGGTAACTAGTTATCGCAGCATGATATATTTTAGGCTCACCCGAAAAATATAAGAAAACAAAATTGTAGGTTTTACCTTCTTAAGATTAGGAACAAGGGCAGACAAAGATATAAATTGACGATTTAGTTGATCTCGTCGCTTCCTCTCAGCTAAGACATGATCTTGAGGTTTCTTCACATTCTTTATTAATGGAACACGACTCTTCGCACCTTGTACATAACCCGAAAGATCATTCATAATTTTCGTCTCATCTGCAGCAGGCTTCATGTGATGATAGGACTTCAGGTTAGATACATCATAAATTTGATGTGCATCATTCTTTGGTGGTGATGAGGTATGGTTTCCAAAAGACATAATAAAAGTCTTGGATGGCTTTATAACATGACCACTAGTTGATGCAAAAGTGTAACTACAATTATTTGTATTAGTATCAGATTGGTTCATTGGGTAGGTATAAAGGTAATTATCTGGTTTAATTTCTGGAGAAATTGAAGCCATTGCATCAGTAGAGATATTTGCCATTGAATACTGATTCTTGAAATCATACTCTTCAAATTCCTGTCAAGATTAACTTCAAGTCAACTTTTATATAAAAAAAAAATCAAACAACAATTATCAATTTCTTGCAGGTGTTTAACAAAATCATTAATAAAAGAAATCTTGTTAGATTACCAGTTCAGAGAACCATGCTGTACATGAAATATCATTATCATCCATTATCATTGTAGTTTCTCTATTAAATTTATTCAATATAATAATAATGTAATATTTACAACCACCTGCAGTATATAGAAAGGTAAAGATGATTAGATCTACATCAATAAAGAAATTGAGGAATACAAAGATGAACAATAGATGTAAATTATCAATAACACCAAATTATTATTGAGGAATACAAAGAAATTGAGTAGCTATTGCAAGAAGAAAAATTAAGAGAAAACTGGCCTGATCTCCACCAACACAAAATTATTTCTTGGAGAAGCTTTTTGCATATGAAGAAAAGAAAACTGTGTTGTTATACGCAATTTAATTTAATATTTTGTATAGTTAGTATTATACATACAATTTCGATGTACACGTGGGAAAAGGTATTTTCTTGGTTAGCCTTCAATTTCATGGAGTATACATAGATTATTAAATACAAAACACTAGAAGCTATGTATGGGCATATATCACGTGGTAACATATAATATATACAATCCTAATGTACGTCATGATAAACTATGGTAATGTCAAAAGGTATATATTTGAAGGTTTTTTTCAGTGAGAACATAATATGTCAAGCCATTCTAATCCTCTTCGGTCACCAAATGTCAAACTTGACTTTTATGTGTTAGTGACAGAGTAATATTGTAACTTTACACAAACCAGTCACTAATATATACCACTTTTAATGTATACCACTTTTAATGGTGCATGTGATATTACGGGCCGTTTATATAATTTTTTATTAAAAAGTGCAAACTGTCTGTAATTATGCAAGGTTCGTTATTGACATTTTTTATCCATTGTGTTAATTTTTTATGTCAGTTTTCCTATACAGACCACCAATTTTGATTTAATTAATTTCTTTTTTACATAAATGAAATAAAATACATACAATATTAAAAATAAAATACATTTCATTTAAATTCAACAATACAAAATAATTAATGACTATAATTAGCAAATCGTCTGGTAACGTTCGATATGGTTCTTTACCCCGTTCACTAAAGCAGACTGTGATTTTAAGATTATGCTGGATGTCAACATATAAATTTTTCATACATATATAAAACGTCTTCATAGAACTACTGGTAAATACTTAACATTCATGTACGACCACACATTGTAATGCTCAAGTGAACAGGTATATGCAACAATGGAAATCAAAATAGATTAATATTCATATATTGTTTCAGATCATTGGCATCTTAGTTACCTTGTTTCTTTTGATATTTATTCCATCAAAGTTTAAATTGTCGTATACTATGAACAACTTACCATCTGAATTGAACTGGCCTGAACCATGAGAAATAGGCGATCGGCACACTGTTTCATTATGAATCGAGGATCGAGCTAATGGTCTACACATTTGACCTGCAATTATAAATATAAAGTAAAAATAAACAAAACACATCAATGAGAAACATGTTTAAGAGAAGTACTTTAGGCAAATTATAGACAAAGCATACTAACATATACTCCGTACTAAATAGCATGTTGCTAAATAGTTCAAAAAAACATAAGTTACAACACAATTAAATCGAAAATAACAATGAACAAAAAAATAAAACGTAACTGATAACCAAAGAAACTGTGACTGAGAAAATATCCTGGAAAAAAGAAAACACAATCGAAGAAAACAAAAAGACGTCAATCTTCATACCAATAAAAAAAGATCCCAAACCACTCAATAAACAAAAGAAGAAAGCAAACTGTGACAACCCGGAAATTTTCGACTAAATTT
Organism: Rutidosis leptorrhynchoides; assembly: GCF_046630445.1. Lineage (NCBI taxonomy): Eukaryota > Viridiplantae > Streptophyta > Magnoliopsida > Asterales > Asteraceae > Rutidosis > Rutidosis leptorrhynchoides. Next base: position 145,635,041 of record NC_092337.1, read on the forward strand.
AAACCAAACTTTTATATGATTCCGACGATTCACGAACAATTATTCGTAAATAATTATGCATTAATATTAATTCGTTATATTAATATTATTATAAATATCATTTTTAATAATATATCACTAATCATTATCATTTACAAGTATTATTATTACAAATATTATTATTATTATTATTATTAATTATTAATAACATTAATATTATTAGTATTATCACTTTTACTAAAAGTGATAAGACTATTATAAATATCATTATTATAAATACAACTTATTATTAATAATAATAATATTATTATTAAAAGTATTATTAACATTTTATAATGTTTATTATCATTATTATTAATTATAATTAAAATTATCATTTTTATTATTAATATCGTCATATTAATATTATTATTATTAATTTTAGTATTATTAATAATATTAAAAGCATTATTATTACTATTATTATTAAAATTATTATTATTGATATCATTTTATTTTGATTATTATTTTTATCAACTAATATTATCAATATTATTATTATTGATATTATTATTATTAATATTATTATTAATTTTAGTATTATTATTAGTATTTTTATATTTATAATACAGATATATACAACAGATACCTAATCTGTTTATTTTTTTTATTAATCATGATCTGCATTATTTGATATATCTGCTTTTTATTTTTTTATCCATCGTGATCGAATATTTTTAATACCTCCTGATTATTTTTCTTTATCTCTACTGGTCACGATTTTGTCTACAATTTGCATCTGTCGACCCACATTTGCTATAAATCAATCAATATTCTCAGCTTGTAATTACTCCATCAAATTAGACAGAATCATTTTATTTATTTATTTATTTATTTTTTCTTTTTTTCTCAAACAGTTTCGTCCTCTGTTCTTGTTTCATTTTTAAATGCTTTGATTTCGAATCCAATTTCAAAATCCTTAAATGTAGAGTTGTTAGGAATCATCCACTTAAACTATCTTCAAAGTTTGAGCTTTCAATTCTTTAAAACGAGTGTGAATTTTCGAGTCAAAGTTTTAAATTCTAAAAGTCAAACCTGGTGTTCATCACGAAATTCGTTCTCATTTTAATGCTTCTGTTAAAATGAATAATTCGGAAAGTTTCTAGGAAGGATTTAACACCTATTCCATGTAGTAATTTCAATCTAAAAACAACTGGAAATCGAATTTGATGTTTGAGTTCAAAGTGTTCATTCGCGACTGCTTCTGCTGCTATTTTTATTTTTTTCTGTTAAGACAAATTCCCACATCTGATTACTTCTGTTTCGTTTATAAATTCTAAAACAAACAAACAATAGTTCTGTTATGAATTATGATCTCTGGTCGATTTGAATTTTGCAAAGAAGATGGGAACATATAGATATGGGTTAAATAAATATTGGGTTTGTATAAATTCAGAAAAAACAAGACAGAAGGATTGGCTTGGGTGTGTTTTGTGTTAACGAGAGGTCGCTGGTTCGAGCCCGGTTCCGGGCGTTATTTTTTTTAAAAAAAACTTTTTAAAGGTAGTTTACTCACTTTAATTATTATTATTATTATTATTATTATTATTATTATTATTATTATTATTATTATTATTATTATTATTATTATTATTATTATTAAGTATTAGTATTAGTATTGTTAGTATTATTATTATTATTAATAGTATTATATTCATTATTATTAAAACTATCATTTTAATAGAATTAACATTATTATTATTATTATTTTTATCATTAATATTATTTTAAAAATTATCAATTAAATTATTATTATTATTATTATTATTATTATAGTTATTATTATTATTATTACTAGTATCAAGTATTATTATCAAAAATTATTATTTTCATTATCATTTTATTGTTAATATAAGTATTTTTATTAAGAACTATTGTTATTATCATTTTCATTAAAAACTACTGTTATTATAATTATTGTTATTATTATTTTTACTACTAATATTATTATTATTATTACAAAATAATACAACTCTTTATTCATTATCGTTATTGATATTATTTTATCAAATAAATACTTATATATAGAATATATATATATATATATATATATATATATATATATATATATATATATATATATGTATATATATATATATATGTATATATATATATGTATATATATATATATGTATATATATATATATATATATAAAAGTATATATAGAAATATATAACAATTGAAATAATATATATCTGAACTTGTTCGATTACGAGTATATGTGTTAATATATATACTTGATATAGGTTCTTGAATCCGAGGTCAACTCTGCACTTGTTCAGTGCCATCATACACATAATTACTACGAAACATTGTATCGTCAGTTCATTTGCTCCCTTTTTATCTATATTTTTGGGCTGAGAATACAAGCACTATTTTTATAACTATTTGACAAAATAGACACAAGTACTAAAACTCCGTTCTACGTGAGTTTGAATCAAAAATCCCCTAACTTGGTAACTTTAAACATTGGTCTTTGTACCGATGGCGCGAATCCTAAGGATAGATCTATCGGGTTTAACACCCCCACCCAGTATGTTGTACTAGTCAATGATTTATATTGGCTTAGAAGAACGGGTGTTTATTACTTTGGGATTAACTTCACGCACTTGATTCGGTGTGCTTATTATAACTCATGGGGTAAAAACAAACTATGTTAAGGCTAGTTACCGGGTGCTCACAACATGGAATACTTTTATACACTGCAGTGTACATATTTATTTATTGAAATTGAAATCTTGTGGTCTACTATATATATACTGAAATCATGGTTTATGATAAACTTATGAGCTCACCAACCTTTTGGTTGACACTTTTTAGCATGTTTATTTTATTCTCAGGTACTTATATATTATGTTTCCGCTGTGCATTTGCTAATTGAAAGCAACATTACAACGAGTCATTTATGGATAATTTGAAAGACTCAGCAGTTAAAAGCATCACTAAGCATCATATAGATGTCAATACCTCGCAATGGGACCAGATGTTGACGTACCACGTCAATGGCGATTTTGGTGGGGCGTCACAGTTGGTATCAGAGCGGTGGTTGTAGGGAATTAGGCAGTTTTAATGTGGATAACCCAGATTAATAGGGTGCTTTAAAGTCTAGTCTACAGCCTGACCTATAGCTTTAAAACATTATTACTTGCATCATATATATGCATATCTTTTATTCTATCACTCCGGGAGGAACTCCCATTGTAATTCACAAAATACTATAACTCACGCGCATTATCTTTGTAAAACCACCTCGATTGGTTAAACCGAGGGCTGTCACTCATGATTATTGAAATTTTTGACATTCCTGTGTCATCTATCATGATTTTATGTATTAGGTATGTTTGACATGAAATATTATCCATGATTTTTGAAACTCCTATATTTGTTATTATTCATACTTATACGTATATAACCTCCTATGTGCCTTTATGCCTTTGTGCATTAGTTTGCGAACTGGAAAATGTCATTATTGACTCATAAAGATTCTTGATAACTCAAAGACATTATAATGTCATCACTATTCATATTCATTACTTTCTCGTTATCTTTAATCATTGAACTTTCTTGACGGGTGGCGTCTACGAAACTCTAGAATGGAAGGGTTTGAATTACCGATTTAAAGGATCCTATAGCTCAAGCCCCTAGACCTGTATAGGCCATTACGAATTGAAAGTCTTTAATCGAAAGATTATCTGATTACATACTTATCATTTTTTATCTCGACACGTCATACTGCAATTATTATATAAATGGAGTATAAACAAAATCATATCTTATCATATTTATCCCAGTAGACTTTGTCTGACACTTTTCCTAAATTTCCTCCGTAAATTACGAAAATCTTTTTGCTATATATACGTACTCAAGGAGACAAATATATCATTCAGTATCCAATACCCATTTCATATCAAACCCTATTCTAAACACATAATATGGATTTCTCACCTGATTCCTCAAGTTCCTCTATCTCCGAAGAAAGCGTGATGGGAGCACACCTACCGATCAATTACCGTGATTTCTTCAGAAAATGGGGATGGGTTCGCGAAATACTCACCCTATAGAGAAACGAAGAAGGTACTCCTTATCACAAGCCAAACTTACCACCAAACGTCGGAGTACTCGATCCGCTTACCGGCGAACCTGTTCGCAATACCGTTTTCACTCTTTTCACAAGGATTTTTCTGCCTCGATGGTCGACTCAATGTAGCCCAAGACAGTATTCGTCCTCTACTCCCAATTCTAACCAGATAGGGTTATTAGAAGAAGTTAGAAGACTTCGAACTAAATATCAAGAATTGACAAACCTTACGGAGGAATGGGTAGAACAAATTCATAGACTCGAGCGTAAAGTAGAAACCCTGGAGGAAACGGTGCACGATTTGGAAGCTAGGCTCACATCTACTACCCAAGTACCACAAGCAATACCAACAGCAACAGCAACACCACCATCAGTACCACCAACATCACCAACACCGCAAGCACTGTAATCACCATCAGTATCACCACCAACAGCACCAGTACCACCAACAACATCCGCATCCCACGCCTCAACATCACACTCGGTACCTCAAACATCAACATCATACGCCCCATAGATACCAAGGAATATTAGTAATCATGAGTTAAGATGTATTGACTCATTCTTCCTGAAGAATTATATATGTATACTTTATATATATATGGTTTGGAACAATAATAAATCTTTTCGTATTAAGCTATTACGTGTGAATCTTAACTAGTATGTACTACTTGGTTAATTCATATCACTAATATGCCATGATGTACATCCTTTGTTAATGACTTAACCATCGTTAACTACAATCTCTGTTTCAACTCAATAAATTCCATTTCATAATAAACCAAGTGCATTATTTAAATACATGTTTGATTGTATACTTTCATTTTCGATGTACTAGAAACTTTTTAGAAAACATTATTCGTGCCTTGCGAAGTTCACAAGGACTCCACGAACATCAACATCATATACCGAGGTATATCAATAACAATGAACGATGAAGTATTGATTCATAACTTCATTACCGAAATATTTCTCGACAATTATGAAATCCCTAAGGTTTTGAAGATTATTTATTCTCGTTTCAACCATAAATCAAATGAGTTTAATATTATATTAACTCATTAAATCTATATTATATCTGAAGAATATATATATGAACGTATATCATCATAAAGATTGTAATTAAAAATTCTTTTGTACAGACTGTTAATTGTGAAAATATTTTAACTGGTAGGTAATACCCGAGAAATATTTATAACTCACATTAATATGTTACATTGTACATTCTTCAAATTCTGATTGAATAATCAGTAACTATCCTACTTACATTCACAAGATATATGTATCCGTTCACTAAATAACAACTATTTTCATACAAATTCAATTACATATTCTGATTTTGTCATATCAGAATCCAAGTAAAGCTTTAGCAAGTCTTATCTTCCTAAAGATCACTACATTCATGAATTATATTCATTCGTATTCTGTGATGAATTATCACATTAAACCACAGAAATTATCATTCATTACTTTTGAAATTTACAACATTTCTTCGTCAACCGTTAGATCCGTTAACGGTTACATCCTGCGTTCAACGCTCAAATTCAATATTCTTGAAAACACCTCAGAACTATAACCAGTGATTCAGATATGAGAATGCTAACGAAGCAGCAAAAGCTGTAGAAGGTCTTAATGGCCAAAGCTTGATAATAAAGAATGGTGTGTTGAAAAAGCTCAGATTTAGAACTGAAAAACGGATTGAGCAAACTATGAAGGAGGATGTGGAGAAATCATAAGGATTAAACCTATACTTAAAGAATTTAGATGATTCAATTTCTGATGAAAATCTCAAAAGATATGTAAACTCTTCACGCATTCTACATCCTTACAGAAGAATTTTCCTCATTATCATTCGATCTTAGAAATTCTAAGATATCATCGTATCTTTCGTTATAAATATCTTCGATATTTCTGAAGATATCTTCATAACGATTCTTGTCCACAATTAATTATCTCTTTGCGATATCTTTATTACATCATAAAGGAAACTGTTTAAGTTTCTATATTCTGTAAAATTCAAGTTTAAAATATGAATGATTTCTGGAGAAGTGTTGGGAATTGAAGCATGAGTTAGGATAATATAATAACGTCAGGCCAACGTGATTATATTATAGTAAGTCATGCTAAATTTTTAATGGAAGATGACGATTCATAGACTTTGTAATCATCATGTGCTATGTTACACGACTCTTACATTCTATTTAATCTCTTAACATATCAAGAACATATATTCTTGATAGTTCTATCCTCAGTAATTTTGGTAATTTAACAAATCAAATTGTGATATTACGTTCCTTTCTACTTAGAACAATAGGTCCATTCGAAACTTCATACATATGAATTCTTGACCATTACTTGCTTTACAAAAGCATGAAGCTCCGACATATAAGGGAAAATATAAACCTAATAACAACACAGAAATTACAAACCGTGTATATCGATGAGTATAGCAATATAAAGACACGAGAGAACTAAAAACACTATAAATCCAAGAGCATAGTAGAAGTAAACTGACTCTTCCGGCGACAGATGAAAAAGAAGAACGATAGATATAAAAGTTAAGACTATATTCAGAATTAGAACTGGATGAAGCATATTGACGAATCTTTTGGAAGTATGAATTGAGAAAGAAACTATAGAAGTGGTGAAGATAATAAAACGAAAGAAGCTAATTTATAGCAAAATTCCTTACACAGCAATCGAGGAAATTCACCGCATTTAAATCAAAGAAAATACTAATTTCCTTAATTACCGGAGAATCAAATCTTATAAAGATTTACGAAGATTTCTTTAAATCCCTTAAATTCCGAAAAACAACTATGACTACGTCAAAAGTTAAGACAAAACTTTATTACCTCATTTCACTCTTTTGTGATACGTACTCTTCGAGTAATCGAATTATTTTATCCATTTTACTAAATGGTGATAAAACTCTATTTTTCAACTCATATTCATCATTACAATATTCCTGTTGTAAACAATGACAATCTCTATCAAATTTCATGACTGTGATTTTCACGAACTCCTCTCTGTATTGTCTACCCTAATATTTCAGCATAAACGCTCAAGGTTTTAAATGAGCTCAATACTATTCATAACACATTTCATATGTACTGAAATGCTTGTATATTGTCATCATCTCTTCTGAGGAAACTTAGTCAGCTGACACTCTTGTTATCCCTTTGGATGACCTAAACATTGATAATAAAATGCACTTCATAGAAGAACCTATAGAAATTATGGTTCGTATGATTTAAACACTTGAAACAGAACAATATTGTATCCGTTGGAATTCACGCAAGGCCCCGAGCATACCTGGGAACGTGAAGACCAAATAAAACGAAAATATCCTCACTTGTTTACAAACAACGCCGATTGATGGCAACAACTAAATTTCAGGACGAAATTTCTAATAACAGGGGGATACTGTGACAACCCAAAAATTTCCGACTAAATTTAAACCTAACTTTTATATGATTCCGATGATTCACGAACAATTATTCGTAAATAATTAGGCATTAGTATTAATTCGTTGTATTAATATTATTATAAATATCATTTTTAATAATATATCACTAATCATTATCATTTACAAGTATTATTATTACAAATATTATTATTATTAATAATTATTAATAACATTAATATTATTAGTATTATCATTATTATAAATATCATTTTTTAATGTTTATTATCATTATTATTAATTATAATTAAAATTATCATTTTTATTATTAATATCATCATATTAATATTATTATTATTAATTTTAGTATTATTAACAATATTAAAAGCATTATTATTACTATTATTATTAAAATTATTATTATTGATATCATTTTATTTTGATTATTATTTTTATCAACTAATATTATCAATATTATTATTATTGATATTATTATTATTATTATTATTATTATTATTATTATTATTATTATTATTATTATTATTATTAATTTTAGTATTATTATTAGTATTTTTATATTTATAATACAGATATATACAAAAGATACCTAATCTGTTTATTTTTTTATTAATCATGATCTGCATTATTTGATATATCTGCTTTTTATTTTTTTATCCATCGTGATCCAATATTTTTAATACCTCCTGATTATTTTTCTTTATCTCTATTGGTCACGATTTTGTCTACAATTTGCATCTGTCGACCCACATTTGCTATAAATCAATCAATATTCTCAGCTTGTAACTACTCCATTGAATTAAACAGAATAATTTTATTTATTTATTTATTTCTTTTTTCTTTTTCTCAAACAGTTTCGTCCTCTGTTCTTGTTTCATTTTTAAAAGCTTTGATTTCGAATCCAATTTCAAAATCCTTAAATGTAGAGTTGTTAGGAATTATCCATTTAAACTATCTGCAAAGTTTGAGCTTTCAATTCTTTAAAACGAGTGTGAATTTTCGAGTCAAAGTTTTAAATTCTAAAAGTCAAACCTGGTGTTCATCACGAAATTCGTTCTCATTTTAATGCTTCTGTTAAAATGAATAATTCGAAAAGTTTCTAGGAAGGGTTTAACACCTATTCCATGTAGTAATTTCAATCTAAAAATGACTGGAAATCGAATTTGATGTTTGAGTTCAAAGTGTTCATTCGCGACTGCTTCTGCTGCTGTTTTTATTGTTTTCAGTTAAGACAAATTCCCACATCTGATTACTTCTGTTTCGTTTATAAATTCTAAAACAAACAAAAAATAGTTTTGTTATGAATTGTGATCTCTGGTCGATTTGAATTTTGCAAAGAAGATGGGAACATATAGATATGGGTTAAATAAATATTGGGTTCGTATAAATTCGGAAAAAGCAAGACATAAGGATTGGTTTGGGTGTGTTTTGTGTTAACGAGAGGTCGCTGGTTCGAGCCCGGTTCAGGGCGTTATTTTATTTTTAAAAAGCTTTTTAAAGGTAGTTTACTCACTTTAGTTAATATTATTATTATTATTATTATTATTATTATTATTATTATTATTATTATTATTATTATTATTATTATTATTATTATTATTATTATTATTATTAAGTATTAGTATTTGTATTGTTAGTATTATTATTATTATTATTAATAGTATTATATTCATTATTATTAAAACTATCATTTTAATAGAATTAACATTATTATTATTATTTTTATCATTAATATTATTTTAAAAATTATCATTTAGATTATTATTATTATTATTATTATTATTATTATTATTATTATTATTATTATTATTATTATTATTATTATTATTATAGTTATTATTATTATTATTACTAGTATCAAGTATTATTATCAAAACTTATTATTTTCATTATCATTTTATTGTTAATATAAGTATTTTTATTAAGAACTATTGTTATTAGCATTTTCATTAAAAACTACTGTTATTATAATTATTGTTATTATTATTTTTACTACTAATATTATTATTATTATTATTACAAAATAATACAACTCTTTATTCATTATCATTATTAATATTATTTTATCAAATAAATACTTATATATAGAATATATACATAAAAGTATATATAGAAATATATAACAATTGAAATAATATATATAAACTTGTTCGATTACGATTATATGTGTTAATATATATACTTTATATAGGTTCTTGAATCCGAGGTCAACTCTGCACTTGTTTAGTGCCATCATACACATAATTACTACGAAACATCGTATCGTGAGTTCATTTGCTCCCTTTTTATCTATATTTTTGGGCTGAGAATACATGCACTATTTTTATAACTATTTGACAAAATAGACACAAGTACTAAAACTTCGTTCTACGTGGGTTTGAATCAAAAATCCCCTAGCTTGGTAACTTTAAACATTAGTCTTTGTACCGATGGCGCGAATCTTAAAGATAGATCTATCGGGTTTAACATCCCCACCCAGTATGTTGTACTAGTCAATGATTTATATTGGCTTAGAAGAACGGGTGTTTAGTACTTCGAGATTAACTTCACGCACTTGATTCGGTGTGCTTATTATAACTCATGGGGTAAAAACAAACTTTGTTAAGGCTAGTTACCGGGTGCTCACAACATGGAATACTTTTATACACTGCGGTGTACATATTTATTTATTGAAACTGAAATCTTGTGGTCTACTATATATACTAAAATCATGGTTTATGATAAACTTATGAACTCACCAACCTTTTGGTTGACACTTTTTAGCATGTTTATTTTATTCTCAGGTACTTATATATTATGCTTCCGCTGTGCATTTGCTAATTGAAAGCAACATTACAACGAGTCATTTATGGATAATTTGAAAGATTCTGCAGTCAAAATCATCACTAAGCATCATATAGATATCAATACCTCGCAATGGGACCAGATGTTGACGTACCGCGTCAATGGTGATTTTGGCGGGGCGTCACACAAACCGAAAAAATCATTATGTGTTTAAAAATGTCGTTTTTACGAAGTAATCATCTGCTAGTTTTTAAGGATTGCCAATGATAGAGATAAACATGGACCTTCTTGCAGTATATTTTAATAGTGATAAAGTAGACAATTTTGCAATAACACTTTAGATAGCTAGCCTAACCTGCACCTTCTTCTGGTATGCAGCTCTCTTGTGCTTCTAACTCATCATAGTTTTCCCAGGCACATCTATTTGTTTTCACTCAACTAAGACCCTTGATTTCCTAACTCGTGATCAAGAGTGGTCTAATGAACCACTCAAAAGATCATCCCTTAGTACCTTTATGTAACAACTCATTAAAAAAGTGTATGGTTCTAGACATCAAACAAATAATGATGATTAATTAAATTACTTTACCTTCTGTATATGTACAATAAGTTTACCTTCTACTTCATGTACAATAACTTCACCTTCTACTTCATTAACAATCAGCATTCAACTAATAATTGCATCAAAAGATCCGCAATAATAAAATAATAGCATAAATTTGAGATTGACCTTAACTCACCTAACTCTAAAAAGCAATTGAAAAATCAAACCCCCAATACCAAACAACTACCTAAATTTAGTGTTTTGTAGAAAAGAAAATAGCATATAAACCAAAGTCACCTCAAATTTCAGCCATATCTGAAATGTAAGATCGCCAGTTCATGTCATACTTATCCTAAAAAAGATCGTTAAAATCGACTTTGTATCAGCTAATACCGTAAAGATGTTCCTGTAGCTCCCTTAGTGATATGTTCCTTAATAAGAAAACCAACATGTATAGCCCAAGATCAATGTGAAATATATTAAATGGCGATAAAACTAAAGAATTACAGGGTACCACAAACGTGATACGTATATACTTCTATACTTTAAAGACGGGCTATAGAAGAAAACCAAAAGTTTTAAAATAGCAATTTTGATGAACTTCTCATACCATATTGTTGATGACCTTAAAGCCTTAATTCACATATTTGTTCATACCAATTTACAACTCTTACTGTTGATATCTTTATAAGTTATATACGGATATCAAAAGATTATTAAAAATTACCTCAACGACCATAGGCTGATTGGGGAACACTCTCTCAAGGTGATCAATTAGATATATAGTTTGCCACTTTTAATAATCATAGTAAGCTGATGGAATGATTAATGCCTTTTCATTTTCAAAAAAAAAAAAAAATGAAGCTTGAGACCTTGAGTTGCTGCAGTTAGTTAATCCAATTTTATGTTGACCAAACGATGGGTTCCCCTGTTTCGACATCCTACAAATAACATAATTAAATACTCATTAGGCAACCATGATACCATTAGTATATAAGTATAATCAACAAAAATATTCCAATATACAACCATAACAGTCCTATTATCATTATCATTCATTATAACTATTATAGTAAAACCTCACAATATTGAAAAATGAATTGTATTTATCAGATAATACTTATCGTGACTTACATATTACAGAGTCCATAGATTGTAATGGATTATAGACATGAATACCCTGATTGCAGCCGCGGTTGAATCTCCACCTGTGAATAGAATACTTCAAAAATTACACCAGTGAAGATTGAAAGAAATCAGCGTAACGCCGTAACCGTTATTAGAATATCTCATTGGTACAAATTCACAAAATTTTGATATTTTTAAACCTTCTTCTTGAAGCATTAGGAAGTTGCTTGGGCTTTACTATTAATGCTGATGAATCACCCTCTACAGGTTCAACCTTAACGAGAATTACAGCTTGTTATTTTACCTGGATATATTACAAACAGAATCACTTTACTGATAGTAAAAGATTTCAAAAGCATTAATTAAAAGGTGTAATTGTTGAAACCTTTTTCTTGAGAATTAAGAGTCTGCTTATTACTTAATATTAGTGTTGATGAATCACCCTTCTCTTCGTTGGTCTTGATTATATCATCAGAGTAAGATAGTGAACCATACTTGTCGGTCTCTGTTTTTGTAATCATTAGCAATATCATCGGTTTCATTTGTCTTGATTGTATCATCATACGGAATCACTGAAATTCCCCAATCACACACACAAAATAGAGGGGTTAAACAGGCAAGTTAATACTTATGCAAGATTCACAAGAGAAATACGCAAATCTGTGTTAAACTAATGATTTAAACAATAAGATATAGAAACCTCTCTATCCTTTAGATCTTTGTTGCTCAAGAGGAACCCAATGCATTGCATGTTTAACTCTAATGGTGCGGCCACCAATAGAAGAACCATTTTTCAGCTCGATTGCACTGTTGGTTTCTTCGGTTATAGCAATATGATTTAAAAGTGTGGACCAGAAGTGAAGGAAAATCCAGTGAAAAACATATGACAAAGAATGGATTGACACGATTTTTCATTACTTGTCTACAAAATAATCTTATTATATGTATAAGTGCAAGTAAAAAACTGTTTTGTGCAACAGAAAAAACGTTAACGTACCTCTGCATATAGATGCAAGACATGTTAAATCTTCTTAGTACTTTTTCAGTCGATGTAATTACCCATGGTGATTGTGTACCAACCTGAACCATAAAAATTTACCACACAACACAAATTCATAAAATAAACACAGAATTATCAAAATAAGCACATGTTCTAAAATGTCTGCAATAATTTGTCTCTGACATCAGACATTTGTCAAACCTATATTTTCTTAACTAATTAAAAATAATTATATGTTTAAGCTGTAGTGACCCGAACTTTTCCATGTTTATATATATTAATTGAGATTGATATTTACATGATTAAATGTTTCCAACATGTTAAGCAATCAAACTTGTTAAGACTTGATTAATTGAAATATGTTTCATATAGACAATTGACCACCCAAGTTGATCGGTGATTCACAAACGTTAAAACTTGTAAAAACTATATGATGACATATATATGGATATATATATATAGTTAACATGATACTATGATAAGAAAACATATCATAAAGTATATTAACAATGAACTACATATGTAAAAACAAGACTACTAACTTAATGATTTTTAAACGAGACATATATGTAACGATTATCGTTGTAAAGACATTTAATGTATATATATCATATTAAGAGATATTCATACATGATAATATCATGATAATATAATAATTTAAAATCTCATTTGATATTATAAACATTGGGTTAACAACATTTAACAAGATCGTTAACCTAAAGGTTTCAAAACAACACTTACATGTAACGACTAACGATGACTTAACGACTCAGTTAAAATGTATATACATGTAGTGTTTTAATATGTATTTATACACTTTTGAAAGACTTCAATACACTTATCAAAATACTTCTACTTAACAAAAATGCTTACAATTACATCCTCGTTCAGTTTCATCAACAATTCTACTCGTATGCACCCGTATTCGTACTCGTACAATACACAGCTTTTAGATGTATGTACTATTGGTATATACACTCCAATGATCAGCTCTTAGCAGCCCATGTGAGTCACCTAACACATGTGGGAACCATCATTTGGAAACTAGCATGAAATATCTCATAAAATTACAAAAATATGAGTAATCATTCATGACTTATTTACATGAAAACAAAATTACATATCCTTTATATCTAATCCATACACCAACGACCAAAAACACCTACAAACACTTTCATTCTTCAATTTTCTTCATCTAATTGATCTCTCTCAAGTTCTATCTTCAAGTTCTAAGTGTTCTTCATAAATTCCAAAAGTTCTAGTTTCATAAAATCAAGAATACTTTCAAGTTTGCTAGCTCACTTCCAATCTTGTAAGGTGATCATCCAACCTCAAGAAATCTTTGTTTATTACAGTAGGTTATCATTCTAATACAAGGTAATAATCATATTCAAACTTTGGTTCAATTTCTATAACTATAACAATCTTATTTCAAGTGATGATCTTACTTGAACTTGTTTTCGTGTCATGATTCTGCTTCAAGAACTTCGAGCCATCCAAGGATCCATTGAAGCTAGATCTATTTTTCTCTTTTCCAGTAGGTTTATCCAAGGAAATTAAGGTAGTAATGATGTTCATAACATCATTCGATTCATACATATAAAGCTATCTTATTCGAAGGTTTAAACTTGTAATCACTAGAACATAGTTTAGTTAATTCTAAACTTGTTCGCAAACAAAAGTTAATCCTTCTAACTTGACTTTTAAAATCAACTAAACACATGTTCTATATCTATATGATATGCTAACTTAATGATTTAAAACCTGGAAACACGAAAAACACCGTAAAACCGGATTTACGCCGTCGTAGTAACACCGCGGGCTGTTTTGGGTTAGTTAATTAAAAACTATGATAAACTTTGATTTAAAAGTTGTTATTCTGAGAAAATGATTTTTATTATGAACATGAAACTATATCCAAAAATTATGGTTAAACTCAAAGTGGAAGTATGTTTTCTAAAATGGTCATCTAGACGTCGTTCTTTCGACTGAAATGACTACCTTTACAAAAACGACTTGTAACTTATTTTTCCAACTACAAACCTATATTTTTTCTGTTTAGATTCATAAAATAGAGTTCAATATGAAACCATAGCAATTTGATTCACTCAAAACGGATTTAAAATGAAGAAGTTATGGGTAAAACAAGATTGGATAATTTTTCTCATTTTAGCTACGTGAAAATTGGTAACAAATCTATTCCAACCATAACTTAATCAACTTGTATTGTATATTATGTAATCTTGAGATACCATAGACACGTATACAATGTTTCGACCTATCATGTCGACACATCTATATATATTTCGGAACAACCATAGACACTCTATATGTGAATGTTGGAGTTAGCTATACAGGGTTGAGGTTGATTCCAAAATATATATAGTTTGAGTTGTGATCAATACTGAGATACGTATGCACTGGGTCGTGGATTGATTCAAGATAATATTTATCGATTTATTTCTGTACATCTAACTGTGGACAACTAGTTGTAGGTTACTAACGAGGACAGCTGACTTAATAAACTTAAAACATCAAAATATATTAAAAGTGTTGTAAATATATTTTGAACATACTTTGATATATATGTATATATTGTTATAGGTTCGTGAATCAACCAGTGGCCAAGTCTTACTTCCCGACGAAGTAAAAATCTGTGAAAGTGAGTTATAGTCCCACTTTTAAAATCTAATATTTTTGGGATGAGAATACATGCAGGTTTTATAAATGATTTACAAAATAGACACAAGTACGTGAAACTACATTATATGGTTGAATTATCGAAATCGAATATGCCCCTTTTTATTAAGTCTGGTAATCTAAGAATTAGGGAACAGACACCCTAATTGACGCGAATCCTAAAGATAGATCTATTGGGCCTAACAAACCCCATCCAAAGTACCGGATGCTTTAGTACTTCGAAATTTATATCATATCCGAAGGGTGTCCCGGAATGATGGGGATATTCTTATATATGCATCTTGTTATTGTCGGTTACCAGGTGTTCACCATATGAATGATTTTTATCTCTATGTATGGGATGTGTATTGAAATATGAAATCTTGTGGTCTATTATTATGATTTGATATATATATAGGTTAAACCTATAACTCACCAACATTTTTGTTGACGTTTTAAGCATGTTTATTCTCAGGTGATTATTAAGAGCCTCCGCTGTCGCATACTTAAATAAGGACGAGATTTGGAGTCCATGCTTGTATGATATTGTGTAAAAACTGCATTCAAGAAACTTATTTTGTTGTAACATATTTGTATTGTAAACCATTATGTAATGGTCGCGTGTAAACAGGATATTTTAGATTATCATTATTTGATAATCTACGTAAAGCTTTTTAAAACCTTTATCCATGAAATAAAGGTTATGGTTTGTTTTAAAAATGAATGCAGTCTTTGAAAAATGTCTCATATAGAGGTCAAAACCTCGCAACGAAATCAATTAATATGGAACGTTTTTAATCAATAAGAACGGGACATTTCAGTTGGTATCCGAGCGTTGGTCTTAGAGAACCAGAAAATTTGCATTAGTGTGTCTTATCGAGTTTGTTAGGATGCATTAGTGAGTCTGGACTTCGACCGTGTTTTCTTTAAAAATGATTGCTTAACATTTTTGTTGGAAACTATATATTTTTAACATATGAATATTATGTGATATATTAATCTCTTAACGTGTTTGATATTATGTGATAGATGTCTACCTCTAGAACAAGTTCCATTGACTCACCTAATAATAATGAAGAGTCAAATGTAAATTGGAATGATTTGTGGACTGATTCACAAGTTCCCGAAGAGGAACCGGAAGAAGAGTCAGAACCGGAAGAAGAATCGGAACCGGAAGAAGAATCGGAACCGGATGAAGAAATAGAACCGGTGGGGGAAATAATAAAACGGTTAAGTAAAAGAAAATCCTCAACCAACCGACCAAAGTTAATTATGGTCAATGGTGTTTCCGCCAAGGAAGCAAAATATTGGGAGGATTACCAATTCTCCGATGAATCGGATTCCGACGAGAATTCCGATGATGTTATAGAAATTACCCCAACTGAATTTAAAAAGGCAAAAGAAAATAATAAGGGAAAGGGCATAAAAATAGAGAAATCTAATTCCAACCCCGATGAACTTTATATGTATCATCAACCCCCGAAGTCCTTAAGTTGTAACAATGACCCGGGAACCTCTAAACCACCAGGTTTTTCTAAACCAATGTGGACAACGACGGCTCGTATTAGGGGAACATCATATATCCCTAGAAACTTGGCAAAACGAACCAAAACCGAAGAAGAAGAAACGAGCGAGTCGGAATAAGATAGTTGTATTCGTGTGGTGTAATATATGTAATATAGTGTTCTTATGCTTTATGATATATGTAAAAATTGCTTATATTAATAAGTATTTTTTTATGAATCTAACTCTTGTCTATTTTACAGTTTAAAAACACAAAATGGATAGACAACCCAATATTTTAAGAGACCTACCCGGAGACATGATTGATGAAATCTTGTCTAAAGTCGGCCAGAATTCTTCGGCACAACTATTTAAGGCGAGATCAGTTTGTAAGACATTCGAAGAACGTTCCAAGAATGTATTGGTTTATAAGAGACTTTCGTTTGAAAGATGGGGGATATCACATTGGGAAACCAATAAGTTACGATGTGTTTACTTTGACGCATATATTGCGGGGAACCCAAATGCTATTTTACGCAATGGGTTAAGAAATTATTTTGACTCAATATATCCGAATATTGGACTTCGTGATTTAGAAAAAGCGGCTAACATGCAACATAAAGAAGCATGTTATGCTTACGGATTAGTAATGTTCGCTTCTCACCAAAGTGAGAACAAGAACATCGGGCTACAACTATTAAACGAAACGTTTCCACAAGTGACGGAGTCGGTAATTGGGGTAAGAAATGAGGTTTTTAGATTATTACGGGACTGTTGGACATTACGTAACCCTCGTCCCTTTGATGACGTTACAACACGATGTCTTATCAACGGCCATAACGGTTATGTTGCACAAGACCAAGGATGGGAAGTAGTCCTAGTAAAACCAGAATGCATGACTTGTTTCTGGACGTATGAATTACGTGTCTTTATTGCCTTTGCTGAACGACTTGTGTACTAGCTAGAATTATCTTCACAACCATCTTGTATCAAATTTATTGTGTGCTATATTTCATGCTATATGTAAAATAAGCGGTATTGTAAGTTTGTAAAATATTGTGTAAAAGTTTGAACGCGAAATATTATTATAATCAGTTTTTCATATAGAATTGTAGTATTTGAATTGTATATTAGCTACTAAGTATGAACTTAACGGGTAGGTACTACCCGAATTTAAACTTATAAAACGCTAATATGAAGAAAAAGCTTTTATAAATGAGTTCATATTATGCTACGAAATACTATTAACTACTCTTAATATTCTGTATGATTAACTTGTTCCATTTAACTATTTTGAAGGAAATGGCACCGACTACTCGACACACCGTGAATATGAATGAAGAGGAATTCCGTACTTTTCTAGCTTCAAACATAGCCGCAGTACAGGCTGCGCTACATACCAACAATAACCTTGGATCTAGCAGTACAGGAAATCGTGTAGGATGCACCTACAAAGAATTCACTGCCTGCAAACCTTTGGAATTTGATGGAACCGAAGGACCGATCGGATTGAAACGGTGGACCGAGAAGGTCGAATCGGTGTTTGCCATAAGTAAGTGTACTGAAGAGGACAAAGTGAAGTACGCTACGCATACCTTCACAGGTTCTGCGTTAACATGGTGGAATACCTATCTAGAGCAAGTGGGACAAGGCGATGCGTACGCACTACCGTGGTCAGCATTCAAGCACTTGATGAACGAGAAGTACCGTCCCAGAACCGAGGTCAATAAGCTCAAGACAGAACTTAGAGGGTTACGAACCCAAGGATTTGATATTACCACGTACGAAAGACGATTCACAGAATTGTGCCTATTGTGTCCGGGAGCATTCGAAGATGAGGAAGAGAAGATCGACGCGTTTGTGAAAGGATTACCGGAAAGAATCCAAGAAGATATAAGTTCACACGAGCCCGCCTCCATACAACAGGCATGTAGAATGGCTCACAAACTAGTGAACCAGATTGAAGAAAGAATTAAAGAACAGACTGCTGAAGAGGCCAATGTGAAGCAAGTCAAAAGAAAGTGGGAGGAAAACGGTGATAAGAATCACCAATACAACAACAACAGCAATTACAACAATAATCGCAACAATTATCCCAACAATCGCAACATCAATCGCAACTACAACAAACGGCCCAACAACAACAACAACAACAACAGCAACTACAACAATCATCCCAACAACAATAATAACCGCAACAACAACAACAATCAGAAGCAGCTATGCCAAAGGTGTGAAAAGAATCACTCGGGGTTCTGCACCAAATTTTGCAACAAGTGTAAAAGAAATGGTCATAGCGCGGCGAAGTGTGAGGTCTACGGACCAGGGGTTAATAGAACGAAAGGAACAAATGGTGTCGGAACGAGTAATGGCGGAGCAAGTAGTGTCGGAGCAAGTTATGCCAATGTAGTTTGTTATAAATGTGGAAAACCAGGCCACATTATTAGAAATTGCCCGAACCAGGAGAACACGAATGGACAAGGCCGTGGAAGAGTTTTCAATATTAATGCGGTAGAGGCACAGGAAGACCCGGAGCTTGTTACGGGTACGTTTCTTATTGACAATAAATCTGCTTACGTTTTATTTGATTCGGGTGCGGATAGAAGCTATATGAGTAGAGATTTTTGTGCTAAATTAAGTTGTCCATTGACGCCTTTGGATAGTAAATTTTTACTCGAATTAGCAAATGGTAAATTAATTTCAGCAGATAATATATGTCGGAATCGAGAAATTAAACTGGTTAGCGAAACATTTAAGATTGATTTGATACCAGTAGAGTTAGGGAGTTTTGATGTGATAATCGGTATGGACTGGTTGAAAGAAGTGAAAGCGGAGATCGTTTGTTACAAAAATGCAATTCGCATTATACGAGAAAAAGGAAAACCCTTAATGGTGTACGGAGAAAAGGGCAACACGAAGCTACATCTTATTAGTAATTTAAAGGCACAAAAACTAATAAGAAAAGGTTGCTATGCTGTTCTAGCACACGTCGAGAAAGTACAAACTGAAGAAAAGAGCATCAATGATGTTCCCGTCGCAAAAGAATTTCCCGATGTATTTCCGAAAGAATTACCGGGATTACCCCCACATCGATCCGTTGAATTTCAAATAGATCTTGTACCAGGAGCTGCACCAATAGCTCGTGCTCCTTACAGACTCGCACCCAGCGAGATGAAAGAACTGCAAAGCCAATTACAAGAACTTTTAGAGCGTGGTTTCATTCGACCAAGCACATCACCGTGGGGAGCTCCTGTTTTGTTTGTCAAGAAGAAAGATGGTACATTCAGGTTGTGTATCGACTACCGAGAGTTGAACAAACTTACCATCAAGAACCGCTACCCACTACCGAGAATCGACGACTTATTTGATCAACTACAAGGCTCGTCTGTTTATTCAAAGATTGACTTACGTTCCGGGTATCATCAAATGCGGGTGAAAGAAGATGATATTCCAAAGACTGCTTTCAGAACACGTTACGGTCATTACGAGTTTATGGTCATGCCGTTTGGTTTAACTAATGCACCAGCTGTGTTCATGGACCTTATGAACCGAGTGTGTGGACCATACCTTGACAAGTTTGTCATTGTTTTCATTGATGACATACTTATTTACTCAAAGAATGACCAAGAACACGGTGAACATTTGAGAAAGGTGTTTGAAGTATTGAGGAAGGAAGAATTGTACGCTAAGTTTTCAAAGTGTGCATTTTGGTTGGAAGAAGTTCAATTCCTCGGTCACATAGTGAACAAAGAAGGTATTAAGGTGGATCCGGCAAAGATAGAAACTGTTGAAAAGTGGGAAACCCCGAAAACTCCGAAACACATACTCCAGTTTTTAGGACTAGCTGGTTACTACAGAAGGTTCATCCAAGACTTTTCCAGAATAGCAAAACCCTTGACTGCATTAACGCATAAAGGGAAGAAATTTGAATGGAATGATGAACAAGAGAAAGCGTTTCAGTTATTGAAGAAAAAGCTAACTACGGCACCTATATTGTCATTGCCTGAAGGGAATGATGATTTTGTGATTTATTGTGACGCATCAAAGCAAGGTCTCGGTTGTGTATTAATGCAACGAACGAAGGTGATTGCTTATGCGTCTAGACAATTGAAGATTCACGAACAAAATTATACGACGCATGATTTGGAATTAGGCGCGGTTGTTTTTGCATTAAAGACTTGGAGGCACTACTTATATGGGGTCAAAAGTATCATATATACCGACCACAAAAGTCTTCAACACATATTTAATCAGAAACAACTGAATATGAGACAGCGTAGGTGGATTGAATTGTTGAATGATTACGACTTTGAGATTCGTTACCACCCGGGGAAGGCAAATGTGGTAGCCGATGCCTTGAGCAGGAAGGACAGAGAACCCATTCGAGTAAAATCTATGAATATAATGATTCATAATAACCTTACTACTCAAATAAAGGAGGCGCAACAAGGAGTTTTAAAAGAGGGAAATTTAAAGGATGAAATACCCAAAGGATCAGAGAAGCATCTTAATATTCGGGAAGACGGAACCCGGTATAGGGCTGAAAGGATTTGGGTACCAAAATTTGGAGATATGAGAGAAATGGTACTTAGAGAAGCTCATAAAACCAGATACTCAATACATCCTGGAACGGGAAAGATGTACAAGGATCTCAAGAAACATTTTTGGTGGCCGGGTATGAAAGCCGATGTTGCTAAATACGTAGGAGAATGTTTGACGTGTTCTAAGGTCAAAGCTGAGCATCAGAAACCATCAGGTCTACTTCAACAACCCGAAATCCCGGAATGGAAATGGGAAAACATTACCATGGATTTCATCACTAAATTGCCAAGGACTGCAAGTGGTTTTGATACTATTTGGGTAATAGTTGATCGTCTCACCAAATCAGCACACTTCCTACCAATAAGAGAAGATGACAAGATGGAGAAGTTAGCACGACTGTATTTGAAGGAAGCCGTCTCCAGACATGGAATACCAATCTCTATTATCTCTGATAGGGATGGCAGATTTATTTCAAGATTCTGGCAGACATTACAGCAAGCATTAGGAACTCGTCTAGACATGAGTACTGCCTATCATCCACAAACTGATGGGCAGAGCGAAAGGACGATACAAACGCTTGAAGACATGCTACGAGCATGTGTTATTGATTTCAGAAACAGTTGGGATCGACATCTACCATTAGCAGAATTTTCCTACAACAACAGCTACCATTCAAGCATTGAGATGGCGCCGTTTGAAGCACTTTATGGTAGAAAGTGCAGGTCTCCGATTTGTTGGAGTGAAGTGGGGGATAGACAGATTACGGGTCCGGAGATTATACAAGAAACTACGGAGAAGATCATCCAAATTCAACAACGGTTGAAAACCGCCCAAAGTCGACAAAAGAGCTACGCTGACATTAAAAGAAAAGATATAGAATTTGAAATTGGAGAGATGGTCATGCTTAAAGTTGCACCTTGGAAAGGCGTTGTTCGATTTGGTAAACGAGGGAAATTAAATCCAAGGTATATTGGACCATTCAAGATTATTGATCGTGTCGGACCAGTAGCTTACCGACTAGAGTTACCTCAACAACTCGCGGCTGTACATAACACTTTCCACGTCTCGAATTTAAAGAAATGTTTTGCTAAAGAAGATCTCACTATTCCGTTAGATGAAATCCAAATCAACGAAAAACTTCAATTCATCGAAGAACCCGTCGAAATAATGGATCGTGAGGTTAAAAGACTTAAGCAAAACAAGATACCAATTGTTAAGGTTCGATGGAATGCTCGTAGAGGACCCGAGTTCACCTGGGAGCGTGAAGATCAGATGAAGAAGAAATACCCGCATCTATTTCCAGAAGATTCGTCAACACCTTCAACAGCTTAAAATTTCGGGACGAAATTTATTTAACGGGTAGGTACTGTAGTGACCCGAACTTTTCCATGTTTATATATATTAATTGAGATTGATATTTACATGATTAAATGTTTCCAACATGTTAAGCAATCAAACTTGTTAAGACTTGATTAATTGAAATATGTTTCATATAGACAATTGACCACCCAAGTTGATCGGTGATTCACAAACGTTAAAACTTGTAAAAACTATATGATGACATATATATGGATATATATATATAGTTAACATGATACTATGATAAGAAAACATATCATAAAGTATATTAACAATGAACTACATATGTAAAAACAAGACTACTAACTTAATGATTTTTAAACGAGACATATATGTAACGATTATCGTTGTAAAGACATTTAATGTATATATATCATATTAAGAGATATTCATACATGATAATATCATGATAATATAATAATTTAAAATCTCATTTGATATTATAAACATTGGGTTAACAACATTTAACAAGATCGTTAACCTAAAGGTTTCAAAACAACACTTACATGTAACGACTAACGATGACTTAACGACTCAGTTAAAATGTATATACATGTAGTGTTTTAATATGTATTTATACACTTTTGAAAGACTTCAATACACTTATCAAAATACTTCTACTTAACAAAAATGCTTACAATTACATCCTCGTTCAGTTTCATCAACAATTCTACTCGTATGCACCCGTATTCGTACTCGTACAATACACAGCTTTTAGATGTATGTACTATTGGTATATACACTCCAATGATCAGCTCTTAGCAGCCCATGTGAGTCACCTAACACATGTGGGAACCATCATTTGGCAACTAGCATGAAATATCTCATAAAATTACAAAAATATGAGTAATCATTCATGACTTATTTACATGAAAACAAAATTACATATCCTTTATATCTAATCCATACACCAACGACCAAAAACACCTACAAACACTTTCATTCTTCAATTTTCTTCATCTAATTGATCTCTCTCAAGTTCTATCTTCAAGTTCTAAGTGTTCTTCATAAATTCCAAAAGTTCTAGTTTCATAAAATCAAGAATACTTTCAAGTTTGCTAGCTCACTTCCAATCTTGTAAGGTGATCATCCAACCTCAAGAAATCTTTGTTTCTTACAGTAGGTTATTATTCTAATACAAGGTAATAATCATATTCAAACTTTGGTTCAATTTCTATAACTATAACAATCTTATTTCAAGTGATGATCTTACTTGAACTTGTTTTCGTGTCATGATTCTGCTTCAAGAACTTCGAGCCATCCAAGGATCCATTGAAGCTAGATCTATTTTTCTCTTTTCCAGTAGGTTTATCCAAGGAAATTAAGGTAGTAATGATGTTCATAACATCATTCGATTCATACATATAAAGCTATCTTATTCGAAGGTTTAAACTTGTAATCACTAGAACATAGTTTAGTTAATTCTAAACTTGTTCGCAAACAAAAGTTAATCCTTCTAACTTGACTTTTAAAATCAACTAAACACATGTTCTATATCTATATGATATGCTAACTTAATGATTTAAAACCTGGAAACACGAAAAACACCGTAAAACCGGATTTACGCCGTCGTAGTAACACCGCGGGCTGTTTTGGATTAGTTAATTAAAAACTATGATAAACTTTGATTTAAAAGTTGTTATTCTGAGAAAATGATTTTTATTATGAACATGAAACTATATCCAAAAATTATGGTTAAACTCAAAGTGGAAGTATGTTTTCTAAAATGGTCATCTAGACGTCGTTCTTTCGACTGAAATGACTACCTTTACAAAAACGACTTGTAACTTATTTTTCCAACTACAAACCTATATTTTTTCTGTTTAGATTCATAAAATAGAGTTCAATATGAAACCATAGCAATTTGATTCACTCAAAACGGATTTAAAATGAAGAAGTTATGGGTAAAACAAGATTGGATAATTTTTCTCATTTTAGCTACGTGAAAATTGGTAACAAATCTATTCCAACCATAACTTAATCAACTTGTATTGTATATTATGTAATCTTGAGATACCATAGACACGTATACAATGTTTCGACCTATCATGTCGACACATCTATATATATTTCGGAACAACCATAGACACTCTATATGTGAATGTTGGAGTTAGCTATACAGGGTTGAGGTTGATTCCAAAATATATATAGTTTGAGTTGTGATCAATACTGAGATACGTATACACTGGGTCGTGGATTGATTCAAGATAATATTTATCGATTTATTTCTGTACATCTAACTGTGGACAACTAGTTGTAGGTTACTAACGAGGACAGCTGACTTAATAAACTTAAAACATCAAAATATATTAAAAGTGTTGTAAATATATTTTGAACATACTTTGATATATATGTATATATTGTTATAGGTTCGTGAATCAACCAGTGGCCAAGTCTTACTTCCCGACGAAGTAAAAATCTGTGAAAGTGAGTTATAGTCCCACTTTTAAAATCTAATATTTTTGGGATGAGAATACATGCAGGTTTTATAAATGATTTACAAAATAGACACAAGTACGTGAAACTACATTATATGGTTGAATTATCGAAATCGAATATGCCCCTTTTTATTAAGTCTGGTAATCTAAGAATTAGGGAACAGACACCCTAATTGACGCGAATCCTAAAGATAGATCTATTGGGCCTAACAAACCCCATCCAAAGTACCGGATGCTTTAGTACTTCGAAATTTATATCATATCCGAAGGGTGTCCCGGAATGATGGGGATATTCTTATATATGCATCTTGTTATTGTCGGTTACCAGGTGTTCACCATATGAATGATTTTTATCTCTATGTATGGGATGTGTATTGAAATATGAAATCTTGTGGTCTATTATTATGATTTGATATATATATAGGTTAAACCTATAACTCACCAACATTTTTGTTGACGTTTTAAGCATGTTTATTCTCAGGTGATTATTAAGAGCCTCCGCTGTCGCATACTTAAATAAGGACGAGATTTGGAGTCCATGCTTGTATGATATTGTGTAAAAACTGCATTCAAGAAACTTATTTTGTTGTAACATATTTGTATTGTAAACCATTATGTAATGGTCGCGTGTAAACAGGATATTTTAGATTATCATTATTTGATAATCTACGTAAAGCTTTTTAAAACCTTTATCCATGAAATAAAGGTTATGGTTTGTTTTAAAAATGAATGCAGTCTTTGAAAAATGTCTCATATAGAGGTCAAAACCTCGCAACGAAATCAATTAATATGGAACGTTTTTAATCAATAAGAACGGGACATTTCATAAGCATCTCTGGATCAATGACACTTTCAAACACTTATATTAATCTAATTAAATCAATATCATTATCCTAATCAATCATATGAGACCTAATTTCAATTTCGTATTAAATAAAAAGACAAAAATTGACATACCTGATGTAGAATACAGGACCCTAAAAGGATTGAAGAAATTTACCCGTAAGCCTGATTTACTAATTTTTCGAAATCGATTATTTATAACTTCGTTCAACAACTTCGATGGAAAAATTAATAATAAAAATATATATACTTTTAATTTAATTAAACCAAAATCAGTGCAAAAGATCATGAAATTCAAACCTGGTGAACGAAGTTAAGGCTATTGATCTCGTATATATAGTCGTTTGTCTTATGTTTCTTTCAAGCGTTCAGATTGATGATTGATTGATGATTTCGGTTAAAGAAATTCGATTTTACTCAATCAGGGGGAAACCCTAATTTTTGACCCAGATCTTTAATCGATCTAATGAATCAGAGAAAAGAAACAGGTGATGTATGAAGAAATATAATTCAAGAATATGGGAGGAATGGGTTGAAGAAGATGAGAGGGATGGAGAAGTCTGACAATGTATTTTTTTTCTTCTTTTTATTACCGTGAATAAATACATGTGTGGTGGAGAATGTAAGCTTTAGTGAACAGTACGCGTTTGTGAGAGGAAGAGTGTCACGTGGAGCAATCAGGATGCACCAAACCCTCTTGGAATTAGAATGTGGTTAATAATAATAAAGATAATAAAAATAAAAATAAAAACATAAAAGGATAATTAGGAATAGGAATAGGAATTAGGAAGAGGTAAGGTTAAAAAGTTTAAAGTGATTTAGAGGTAACAAGTCCGTCTAAAAGACTTAATAACACCTCTAAATTAGACATGTTCTATTAACTTAAGGGTTAGATTGATTAAACGGAGCTCGTTAACTTATATAACCCGTTAACTTATTTAAACTTATTTAGACGTGTTCCAGTTAAAAGGCGTTTATTGCAAACTAATTAGACGTGTTTTTTGTAACTTATTAGACGTGTTCGTCATTTAGACGTGTTCCTGGCAAAACTTATTAGACGTGTTTCCAATTAGACGTGTTTTTTTTTCATTCAGACGTGTTCCTGGTAAAAGTTATTAGACGTGTTGTTAATTAACGTGTTCCTTGAAATACTTGTTAGACGTGTTGTCAATTAGAGGTGTTCTTGGTAAAAGTTATTAGACGTGGTTACCAATTAGAGGTGTTATACTTATTTAGAAGTGTTGCAGGTTTCTAATTAGACGTGTTACTACTATTATTTAGACGTGTTCCATGTTTTTTTAAAAAAACCTTAATTAGACGTGTTTCGTATGATAAATTAGACGTGTTATGTAGTGAACGCGTCTAAATGAAGGACTCTAAATGAGCCGTAATGTAGTAGTGATTATTTCTGCAGGAAATCATATTGAGGACTTGCAAATCGCTTTCAAATCATCCTTCAACAAATCACTTAGTGATGGGAGCACGACTTCATTTTGGAACGAGTCTTGGTGCGGATCTGACACTTTATGTTTCGCAGGTTATACATGGTGGAAAGGCACCCGGACTACTCGGTTTTGAACAGGATCACAATTCTCTATGACAGAAGCCTGCATTTTTCCTGGAGCTGGTCTCGTGATCCATCTGGTCAAACTGTAGATGAATTCAGCGAGCTTTCGAGGTTGCTGTCAACTGTCTCCTTCGATCCCAGTCAATAATCAAAGTGGAGTTGGAATCTAGCACCCAATGGTATATTTTCGGTTAAAAAACTCTCACATGTCATTTTTTCTCATATGTTTATTTCGGCACAAAATACACAGTCGAAAACATTGAGAAATTCATTGGTACCAAAGAAGATCGAAATATTCGTTTGGCGTGTGCTAAAGGGTAGAATTCCAGTTCGGGTTGAAATTGATAAACGTGGTATTGATCTCCATAGTACTAGGTGTCCAATGTGTGATGGAGATATTGAATCAGTGAACCATTTCCTAATGACGTGTAGCTTCTCTAAAGATGTTTGGTCCCATCTTTTCAAATGGTGGGATGAAGACTTCTCTCATTGCTTGCCAACCCATTTCCTCTGAGGCGTATCTTCATTATCTATGTCCTCGGTTGGTTCTAACATTTAGCAAGCAGTTCAATGGTTTTGCGTCTATCATCTTTGGAAAAATAGGAACATGAAAGTCTTCAAGAACAAATTCTCGTGTGCATAAGTGATTTTGAGCGAATTACAAGTGAAGTCGTTTGATTGGATATCTCGAAAGTTAAAGGGAAAGTGTATCGTTTGGAAATCTTGGTTAACAAAACCATCTATGTATTTTAATGTATAGGTTTCCTTTCGTTTGTTTTCTTGGGTAGCATTCTCGGCTCCCATTTTGTTAGTTTCGTTTGTTTTATGGGGTTCGTTTCCCCTACCTTGTACTCTTTTCGGTTGAATTAATAAAATTATCTTGCATTTCAAAACAAAAAAATATAAGAATTATATTAAGTATCATACTTAACATAAGTAAATAAATAGTATTCAACTATTCATAGAGTTAACACTTACCTAAAAAGGTAGTAAATTGATGTATCCACAATGATAAGGCTAAAACGGACGGTTTTAATTGTGCGGTGTCGTCAAGTCGCAACACGTCAGCTCTGACTATCAAGGGGATATCAGTTTTAAATTTATATTTAGCGGGGCCTAAATCTTACTACTCCTTATTATGAGTAAGGGAAGTATGACCTAGAGTCATATTTTTGAGATATCAGTAGAATCGAACCTACATCTAAAACTTAAGATAATTCTAAGGTGCAGGAGTAGTGGGTGATTACCTAATTTTGGGTTTTCTATATTAAGTAAGTAAAGTAATACGATAAAATTTGTAATTCAGATAAGGATAAAACAAGTGCATGCTATGATTTCATCAGTTACTTTGCCGGTATTATGGAATGCTGCCTCATGGATAGGCAGTGACCTTGTATTTACTACACTAGTCCTAAACACCCTGTGATAAGACATGTCACTGGGTAATGCGATAGGCTTAAAGATTATGAATAGACAGTAACGTCCCTTACCCCCGACGCCCCTGCAGTCTGACTACAGGCATACACGTTCAGATGGCTCATCCAATTGAGCGACTCGGTTGGGTGACGTATTAACATTCCGAAATGGTCTAAACTTTCTTAAGTATAATAGAATACATGGTTTTCCATATTCGAGAGACGCGATGTGTCTTAATGCTTTCGTTAACGATTGGTTTAAAAGATAGTTAGGCCCTTAAAAGAGTTCAACCATAAAGAACACCATGTCCAAGTCAGGCTGACTTCCATGAATATGTTTGGTTATCCTAACGATCCAATCCTTTATGTGTTCGAACAAACAGTTCCTTAATTAACCAAGAATCCCTCAAGCGGGGTGCAATGCTCGAGACCGCGTTATGGTGAAGTGTACTAGTCAACACTAACCGTGTTCCATGGCCTTACTTAGCAGAGGTACAGCTTACAACAACCGTTGTGCTTCAGCATGCACGTATGAAGTTTATATGCTTGGTGACTACACTAGCATGGTCTAGGACCGACAATGTACTAGGGGTCTGGTCAGATGTTTCACTACGAAAGAGTCCTCAGTCGGAATCCAAGGCTCGGTGGACTTACTACAATCGGTGTGCCTCAGTCAAACTCACGTTGTATCCGATAGACTTCTCTTACCAAGGGGTGACAAAGATAGTGTACTCTGAATCGGGGTTCGTGACTTCCCAATAACAGAGCCAATAACTATGTTCTATTAGATGGAAAAGCGATTGAGTTCAAAGCATAATCGGAGAGCATTTTGACAACATACACAAGCCATAATATAATTTCGGCATTATAACTGATTACGTCATAACATATACTAAAGATAACTATTTGCTAATCATGGCAACAATATCACAAAGCATAATAATGAAAGACATTATATAAAGACAAAGGGATAGAAGTACCAGTAGATTAAACGAGTTCTGAATATAAAAGTGGCAAATTCAAGACTCCAGACCACTCCTAATACAATTTTCGGCGTTCTTCTCTGGGTACTATATAACGACCCAGCGTTTTCGACTTGCTTTTGTGCTTTGTGCTTTCACAAAACTGCGTATTTATGCGTACTGAGCTAGCTTATGCTCTGGGATCTTTAATCATGATTAATTACTTTCGTTAATATCTTACTACTTGCTATTAAGTGTGTAATCACTTAACTTGATCCCTGAATGCTTTTACGACCGTTGGTGTCACTTATCGTTTTAAACGAGATACGTACTTGGTACACGTTAAACTTTTATCGTAATTGGAATATTATGACTGCGTAAACTTGATTGTTATTTATTATAACAATTACTTGGCTTAAGGGCTTATTTAATTAAGCTTAGTGTTTACTAATGCTTACTAGTTACCTTAATGGACTTGTCACTGTATTTGACTTTTCATGGCCCGACTTGTCTTTGTGACACACGTACTTTTCACGAATAATATTTTGAATATTATTTACATTCATGATTAATTATTATTAATTATTTTTAATTAACTAAGGTTACTAGTTAATTACTTGGGCTTTTAGTTAGTTTATTGCATACTTACTTGGACTTGGGCTTTTATTATTGGAAATGGACTTGGAAGCCCACCCTACACACTTAATGGACTTGTAAGCCCATCATTTAAGCTAGTGATTTATTAATGGAAGCATGGATTAATTAACATAAGTAAGGAATCTAGTTACATGCATATTTACAATACTTTCCCATACCAATTAGCTTTATTTCCACTCTAAGCTATCACCTTCTCCCCATGTTAGAAAGTTGAGTCTTGACTTGCACAAATTGGCCCTTTGGCCGTCGGCTTTTGAGGAGAGGGGAGAGGTTTCCATTTTCAAATTTTGATTACTTATTTACAAGTATTACTTTCTCATTTCTTCACACACACATACTTACATTTTCTTTCAACTCTTTCTCTCATCTTTTCTCTCTAATATTGTAAGTAACAAGCTTGGTTTTCTTTCTTTTTTTTCTTTATAAAAACCGAACCATAAATCATCATCATTACTTGTTCTTGTTTGTTGATTACTTGTTTGATTGTTTGTAGTTGTCAAAGATCAAGTTATCTAGCTTGAATCTTCATGTAATCTTGGTTACTTTCATCTTTTGTTTGTAAAGAACCAAGAATAAGAACCTAAACTTTCTAGTTTATGGTTCTATACTTAATGTTTTAAAAGATTTAAAGTTCATGAGTTTATAATCATACTTGTATTCATGTTTGTAAACATAAGGTTTACTTTCTTAAAGATCAAAGCCTTGGCTTGAATCTTTAAAGTATGAATAACCATGAACTTGTTACTTGTAGATTTAATTTATTTCTTCATTTTATGCACTTTAAAGTTGTGATGTTGTTAAATTGGTCAAGTATTACTAGTTAATCTTGATCTCATATTTCTTGAAACTAAAAGTTAACTTTATAAGTTCAAGAACATGGAAGTGTAATTTTCTAGTTATAACTTCATATACTTATGAAAGATCTAAGTTTCTATAGCTTATGGTCTACTTATTTTGTTGTAAACAAGAGCTTATACGCTTACATACATTTTACAAGATGAAAATCTAAGTTTCATAACTTATGGTGTCATTAAAGTAAAGATTCAAGTGTTATAACTTAGGATCTAACTTAAGAACTTTAGATCTAGACTTTTGGGTCTAGGATCTTCAAGATCTAACTAAGAACTATGTTCTACAACTTAAGATCTTGTTTATTTAGTTTACTTTCAAGTTTGTAGCTTAATATTACTTTTATAACTCTTGTATGTGTCGGATCTAAGATCTTGATGTAACTTTGGTTCGTCAAACTACTTGCAACACTTAAATGAGTTGTGCTACTTATCTTAGACTTGCACTAGTGTTATGATGGTCAAAACTTGGTAAAGATAATGTAAACACATCAACGAGTTGTACACTTGAAGCTATATGCATCAAGGATGAGAACCGTGATGAACATCAAGCACCAAGAACCCACTGAAACACTCTGTTTACTGTTTTTGGAGGTCTGATCAGTAACCTGGGCTACTGTAAATTGATTTTCAGTTAGTTCGTTTCGAGTAGATGATCTTCCGTTTAGGCCTCGTCTTAATCCGAGTTACGGTTTAGGATTTATGGCTCTCCAAAAGTCACTACACCTTATTAACGTTATGCTGAAATCTCTGACCTACTCGCACTTAAACCGTCACCACGGTTAAACGAAGACGAGTTTGGTTCTGTAAATTGGTCAGCCTCTAAGGGACTCATATAAGGAGCTATGACCACTGGCCTGACCTTATTTCAGTTCGTATAGAGGTCGTAACGGCTGAACGAATTCAGCCTTTGTTTTTAACTTTTTTCTTGAACGAAACTTACTTTACACTTTTTAATGATGGATGATGATGATACTTAAGACCTAATTTACATATATTTAAACCTTTGGGAACGATTTACTGATTTAGTAACTTTTGACTTAGGTTGAGGACCTTCCGGACCAAACTACTTGCTTACTTTTCCCGCGTATCGACTTTTACTACTTTCCACTGTGAGTTATAGCATCCCTTTTTACTTTAACTATTTTGGGAACTGAGAATACATGCGCATTTTATGTTTTACATACTAGGTATGAGTACTTAAACTTTATATATGTGTGGGTTATACAACGGCATAAAATTTCCCCTTAGCTCGGTAATGTTTAGTCATTGGTCTTTGAACCGGTGAACGCGAATCTTAGATATGGATCCATAGGGTTTGACATCCCCACTCGGGCTAGTAGTACTAGCATTTAACGGGTGTTTAATACTTCATAAAAATACGCACTCACCAAGTGTACTTTTAGGGGTGATAAACGTTAAGTTAGTTACCAAGTGCCCACGGTTAAATATATACTTTATCATACTGTTTTGAAACGCTGTTTGCAGCACTGAAATCTCGTGGCCTACATTACATTACTGTTATACTTAAACTATAGCTCACCAACCTTTGTGTTGACGTTTTTAAGCATGTTTTTCTCAGGTGCTTAAGGTTTGCTTGCTTCCGCTGTACTAGTCATGCTTTGTAGACACCCGCTGCGCTTATTAGAGATGTCACGACATGAAACATTTTATCTTGCATTCAAACTTTATTACTTTTGAACAATGTATTTGTAACGACCTATGGGTCACGTACTATTATTTTGCTTGCTATTCGTAGAAGCATACTTTCGGATGTTAAACATTTGACGTTGATTAAAACGTCACCTTTTATCATGAATGCAAACTTATTTTGAAACCGCATATAGTATTTGACCTTGTAATGATCCTGTTGTTGATGAATCATACACGATGGTTTTGTACGGGGCTTCACATACTAGGTTTCCCGAACAGAGTCAAAGTCCTTGAAAGTATGACTAATATTGTACAAGAGAGAGAAAGAAGTGAATTGAAGTGTGTGTTGGAATGAATCACAAATGCCCTTTAAATAAACCAAAAATTTCCCTGCAAACGGCTGGCAGGCCGTTTGGCAGGCCGTTTGGCAAGCTGTTTGGCAAGCCGTTTGCCAAGCCAGCCCGTTTGCAAGGGCCGTTTGGCAGGCCGTTTCTGAGCCAGGAAAGCCGTTTCGCAGGCCGTTTGGCAGGCCGTTTGGCTTGCCTGGTCAGCCGGATTTCCTGGATCGTAACTTGATTTCTTATCTTTCATCGTTTTCGCTCTAGATTCTTCGTTTTAGCTCCGATTTTCATGATTCTTTTTGCACCGTCTTCGTAATTACTTGTTATTCAATTCTAACCGACGAAGTGGGTATTTTGCCGATAAAGTTCGAATCTTTCTTGTTTTTGGGCCTTAATACCGGGGTGAAAACGTGACTTTTTAGCCGATATCAAATATCCCACACTTAGACTTTGCTTGTCCTCAAGCAAACTTCTCGTTTTTACTTCAAGAAATCTTTTCAAAGTTTCTTTTCTAATAGCCTAAGCGGTTTGCTTTTATTATAAGAGCGAAAGATAAGGTGAGTCATCTATGTTAGGGGTGAAACTATTTCTGCAAGCATGCGAGGAGGTTACATGACTTAGGCTAGCTTTCACGGGATACTCAAATCACTCAAGTGTTTAGGGTTCCCTATAGATCTAAGAAATGAATTTCACTCATAGCCAGTCATGTTGTACTCATCGTCATAGGCTTGATAAAGACTCAAATCCTTGCTTACTAATGTGAAAGCGGTAGTAACCATAGCTTCTAGGTCATTTGTCAATGATGGAAAATGAATTTTGGAGTGGTGGTGAAGTTGTTTCAAGGGGTGAAAAAGGGTAACATAGTCTCAAAAGACTTTTATTTCGAAAACTTTAAGATAGATATGAGTGCTGGTATTTTTGAGAAGCACTTTTGAACTATTCTTCTTTTTGAAGTGATAGGTATTTGCGGTCAAGTTCTTCTTCGGCATTTCTCTTTATAAGTTCTGCTCCTTTTTCTCAGAACTTTGAATATATATATATATATATATATATATATATATATATATATATATATATATATATATATATATATATATATATATATATATATATATATATATATATATATATATTTTTTTTTTTTTTTTTTTTTGGAGATTTCATCTCGAGAAACTTTTTGCCGGTAAAATTTTTCAAGACTTTTGCCGTGATACTTGAGAAGTTCATAACAGTTGGTTTATGGAAGGAATCTCATTTTCTAGATTTTCGAGTGATAGTAAAGATGATGTGGATGAGGTGGTGTGGTAGAAGTAGCAGAAGTTGATCGGGTCTTAAACGCCGATCATTATCGATGTTTAGAGGTGAATTTTATGTGTATATTTGAGGTTTAAAAAGTTATTTCATGAGGTTTTTATAACGAGTAATGATTTGGGACGAGAACGCGAAAACGGGGGTTAAAAACAAGAAAAAATGAAAAAACTGAAGCCCAGCCGCAAGGAGGCGGCTGGGGGGCGCAAGTAGGCGCCTGAGGGGTGCAAAAAAATCAGTCAGGTGAAAAGCTGGCAAAAGGAGGCGGCTGGTTTTTGCGGCTGGGCGCATGTAGACGCCCGGTGAGAGTAATTTGCGGCTGGAACTATTTTTGGATAGAATTTAAGGCCGAATTTGAGGGATTTAATGCTTGGGGGTTACCCTACTTCACCTGTATATAATGGAAACCCTAGGCTACGAATTTATATCATCTTCCATCGGTTCTTAGAGCATCAAACACACAAAAACACACCATTAATCATCATCAAATCAAGATTCAAGCTAGGTTTCAAGGAGTGTTCTTCATGCAACTTCAAGAAGCAACCATGATCATCATCACCAACATGCTTGGCTAGTTTCTTTCACTTTATTCCTTGCATGAACAATTATTGTATGTTTAGTTTTTCATTTACTTATGTGATTCTTGAATTTGTAATCCTTATGTCTTTTGGTTTATAATTTCATTGAATCTTTCGAATTATCATTTAATGCAAGTTTGAAAGTTATTGATTGTTGCAAGACAAGTGATTGATATTTAACATCTTGTGCTTAATCCAACCTAGTTACAATTTAGTATAGGGATAAAGACAACATGTGTAGGTAGCATTGCTTGTGCCCAAGATAATCATAAATTGGAAAACTAAAGAAGTCTTGTCTATGAGATTTAGTTGATAATTTGATAACATAAGGATTTGTTGAACTAATGCATGCATAATTGGGATTGTCAAGGAATAAAGACTTCCATCCAATTGATTACAACCTTTTTAATTAGCTCATTGTTTATGCTCTTAAATACTCAAAGTTTAAACTTGCTTAGTAATTGTTAATCTAGTTTTTACTTTAGTTAATTCTAGTTAATCACCAACAAACCAATCTTGAAATTGCTTGCTAGTTAACCACAACTTCCCGTAGAACAAATCCTGCTTACCCTATCTAAAGTAGAGTAATTAGGCTATTTTTGACCGGCCATTCGACACCGATCAAATTTTGGCGCCGCTGCCGGGGAAGTGTGCGCTTGATTGCAAGCTTTTATTTTATTGCTTTCGTGTTAAATTAGAAAAACCATAAAAATTATAAAACCAATAAAAATCCAAAAATAGTGTTTTGTTTATTTTGTTTTTGTCAGTTTTACGCTCGGTGTTCTTGTTTTTGTTGAAGTGCAGGTTAGTGTATGCAAACTCGGAGTTCGGGAGATCAAAATCTTAAGCCTTTAGACTCGAAAATCGAGAAATCTGCAAAAGCTAATCGAAAAGCTACAAGAATCTTAAAAGGTTCGACAGTGGCTTCAGCATCTACTCAACCACAGTTAGAGACACATCCGATTGTTCCACCAAACTCTCCTAAATCAGAGTCTGACACTGAAGAGGAAGTTTTTGATCAACGAGACGAGATGGCCGAACGACCAAGAGGAGTAGACACCTACTACCAACCGGGTGATTTTGAGGATCATTCACCCATTGTTTATCCTGCACCGGCAGGAGGAAACAACCGACGATTTGAGGTCTGACCTCAACTCATTTCGATCTTGCCAACCTACCGAGGTATGGCTAATGAGGAACCATATGAACACATCACTGAATTTAATGGGGTATGTGCTACTAATCAGGTAAACGGTTTCACTGATGAGGAGGTACGTCTTCGATTATTTCCCTATTCACTTAAGGATAAGGCAAAAATATGGTTTCTCTCCTTGCCCGCCCAGAGTATTAATACTTGGGCGGAAATGAAAAGGAAGTTTTTAGAGGAGTTTTACCCCATAAGTAAAACTTCAGACATGCGTACGCAAATAAAATCTTTTAAACAATTACCGGGTGAATTATTTCATGAAGCGTATGAACGTCTGAAGGAGTTACTTAGGGCATGTCCACACCATGAGATACCCAAGTGAGAATTGGTTAAAGTTTTCTATGATAGTTTAGATTCCCAAAACAGACAGTTTCTTTTGGCGGCTAGTGGTGATGCATTCTTAACTCGGTCTAGTGATGATGAATGGACGTTCTTCGAACAGTTAAGCAAGGGTTCAAAAACCCAAGCTTCGGTTGATCGTAAACAACCTAGTACCTCCCGAGTGAATCATGTTTCCGATTTGGGTGGTTCATCTAGGAACATAGATGTGACGACCCGGAAATTTCTGACCAAATTTAAACTTAACCTTTATATGTTTCCGACACGGTAAGCAGAATTTGTAATGTTGAATCTTAAAAAGTTTGGAACTACATTCATGTAATCAATTACCCTTTGACCGTGTTCGACGATTCACGAACAATTATGTGTATATAGATATGTATATATAATATATAATATTAACTGAAAACATTAACAAAGTATTAGATATATGATACTTTACATGAACATATTTGTTTCGATATATTTATCGACAGAATTAAGAGATAATATCAAATGATTGAATTATCAGATACATTATGATATGATTACGGGCCTATGTTATGAGGTCCACTGTGATTTAAGAAATCTATTCTTTTTGACAACTCATTACTTAACCAGTATGATAAAGATAACGATATTTATATTTTATTTTATTAAATATATATAACGATTTAAATTAATATTATATATTTTTATACGCGTATTATACGTACATAGTTTTATACTTTTACTATACTTTAACTTTACCTTACTTTACTTTTACTTTACTTTAACTTTAATAATTCATACTTTAATAATTCACTTTAATAATTCATACTTTAATAATTCACTTTAATAATTCATACTTTAATAATTCACTTTAATAATTCATACTTTAATAATTCACTTTAATAATTCATACTTTAATAATTTACTTTAATAATTCATACTTTAATAATTCACTTTAATAATTCATACTTTAATAATTTACTTTAATAATTCAAAAATCTATTATAAATAGAATTCAATATGTTTCATTATTTCATAGAAACTTGAAAATATATTTTTCTAAACTCTCTCAATCGAATTACATATATATATATATATTTACTTAGTACTATTTCAAGATATTATTAGTATACATAAAATACTACGACGGAGTTATATTCAGACGATTTCAAAATAAGTTTTCAAATGGGATATAGCTAAGGAAATTATGGGTTATAGCTATGAAGGTTATGGGTATTGATCGAGAGTATTGCTCGTGAGGTCAACCTAACGTTTATCATTTTCGAGTATATATGATTATGCATGTTTGTATGCTTAGTTTCGTCGTTAAATAGTTTATGATAAATCACGAATTTGATACATATGCTACTGAGATAAGTTATATGATATGCATGTCGTTGAAAAGCTGAAGAAAAAAATTAATAACTTTTCATTTAGAAATCGTGTGGTTTCGATGAACGGATTAAAAGATATGGTCAACTGAATTATCATTAATTTTAATATTATTATTAAAACAATTATTATAACTGTTATCAGTTGATGTTATTACTAAAATTATCTTTATTACTAAAAATTAATATTTTTATTGAAACTATCATTTTATTATTTTTTTATCATTATTATCAATATTATTTTATCAAATAAATATGCGTACAAAGATATTTTTACCACACGTAATGTAATTACATTAATAATACATACCACTATATTTTTATGATATTAAGTGAATTTTATAAATTTTATTACTTGAGATATATAAAAGTATATTTTTATCATATATGAATTTTAATATAAATTTTTATTTATTAATAAATGACTTGTATTATTTAGTATAATAAGATCTGATAAATATATTTAAATATATAAAACTACTATATATAAGCTATATAATAAACATGTATAGATTTTGATAGTCATTTTGCGTCAAGTTGACTTTTGTTGACTTTTGCATGTCGGTCTCGAGCATTAGGATTGTGATACACTACGACTTGACCTAAATTGTTAGACAGAGATTGACCAACATATAAATATATATACTTAATATAGGTTCGTGAATTCGAGACAAAC
Source organism: Rutidosis leptorrhynchoides (assembly GCF_046630445.1). NCBI lineage: Eukaryota > Viridiplantae > Streptophyta > Magnoliopsida > Asterales > Asteraceae > Rutidosis > Rutidosis leptorrhynchoides. The sequence goes on from NC_092337.1 coordinate 145,674,294, forward strand.
CCTGCACTTGTTCAGTGCCGTCATATACATAATTGCTACGAAATACAGTATTGTGAGTTTCATTTGCTCCCTTTTTATATATATTTTTGGGCTGAGAATACATGCGCTGATTTATAAATGTTTTACGAAATAGGCACAAGTACTAAAACTAATTCTATGTGGGTTTAAACCAGAAATATACCCTTAGCTTGGTAACATTAAACTACTTGTCTATGTACGGTAGGCGCGAATCCTAAAGATAGATCTATTGGGTCTGACAAACCCCATCCTGACTATGGGATGCTTTATTACTTCGAGGTTATTTTAAACACACCTGATCTGGTGTACTTCAGAGGGTAAAACATGAACGTTAAGGCTTGTTACCGGGTGCCTACAACTTATAGAATACTTTTATACACTTGCGAGTGTACGGATATTTATAGAAACTGAAATCTTGTGGTCTATTACTATTACGGAAATGATGGATTATGATAAACTAATGAACTCACCAACCTTTTGGTTGACACTTTAAAGCATGTTTATTCTCAGGTATTAAAGAAATCTTCCGCTGTGCATTAGCTCATTTTAAGGATATTACTTGGAGTCATTCAAGACATACTTTGAAAGACGTTGCATTCGAGTCGTTGAGTTCATCAAGATTAATATTAAGTCAATTATAGTTGGATGTAATATGAAATGGTATGCATGCCGTCAATTTTTGATGTAAAGAAAGTTTGTCTTTTAAAAACGAATGCAATGTTTGTAAAACGTATCATATAGAGGTCAAATACCTCGCGATGTAATCAACTATTGTGAATCGTTTATAATGTATATGAACGGGTCCTTTCAGTTGGTATCAGAGCGGTGGTCTTAGCGAACCAGGACTTGCATTAGTGTGTCTAACTGATAGTTGTTAAGATGCATTAGTGAGTCTGGACTTCGACCGTGTCTGCATGTCAAAATTTTTGCTTATCATTTTTAGTCGGAAATCATCTACTTACCATCCTTAGGAAATTACCTGCTTATCATTCTTAAGTCTAGACGCGTTTTCCTACATTTATTGCATAATAGTGTATAGACGAATTCTTATCTTAGCATATCTGTTACTGTGAACTTTGACTGACATCTTTCAAAGATTCCTCCGTAATTTATGGGATTTTGGTATTATATATACATATGTAAATTATGTATTGAAGAATACCAAATCTAAATTCTACAATCTATTTCATACAAAAAAATTCTTTCCCTGATCATATAAGATGGATCCCTCAACCAGTTCGAGTTCCTCGGATTCCGACAGCTATGCCGATATGGATTTCCACATGAGCTTCGAAAACAGCGTGACCGGAATGAATCAACCAATTAGCCATCATCTATTCTGGATGAATTGGAGATGGGTTCGTAATCTACTTAACCATTGGAGACAAGAAGAAGGCGATCCCTTTCATCCACCACATTGCCCTCTTGGCAGTGAACCTGAAGCACTTACCGGCGATCCTGTCCGAAACACCATTTTCTCTCTCATTTCCAGAGTATCTCATCATGATTGTATACTACACCAAATTCTAGATCTTATTTATCCGCTCGTCCGAACCGACAATTACCCCGGTGTAATAGAAGAAGTCAACGAGCTTCGTGCTCGGGTAGTGGCTTTGGAGAATATGGTGCAAAGGTTACAAACACCAGCAGCAGCACCAACAGCATAACCAGTACCACCATCAACAACATCAACAGTACCATTACCACCACCAACAACAACCGCATCGCAAACCTCAACTTCACAATTTGTCCCACGAGCATCGACGTCATACTCCATGTAGATACCAAGGAATACCACAACGATGAAGTATTGATTCATAACTTCATTGGGGAAACATTCTACGGCGATTATGTAATTTCTAAAGTTTAGAAATTATCTATCCTCGCCTTAACCATAAATCAAATGAGTTTAATTTAATATTAACTCATTAAATCAATATTACATCTGAAGAAATATACACATATATATTTCCATAAAGACTGTAATAAAATTCTTTTGTACAAAATATTAATTGTGAATTTTTTTTAACGGGTAGGTAATACCCGAGAGATATATAAATTCACAATTAATATGTTACATTCTTCGAATCTGATTCAGCAAATCATCCATTATACTCCCTACTTTCACAACAATATACATTCTTTTATAAAATCAAAACAACCATACTCATTCAAAATCTAATTACATATTCTGATTTTGAAATCTCAGAATTCGATTCAAGATATAACCGAAATCGTCACTCTTAAATTCCTACATCTTTTAAAACTATACTTTGACTTCAAAACTGTCCTAGAACCTCATTTCTATTCATGGAACTCACAAAAATATTTGTATCATTCAAAATCTTAGAACATCATATGTATATTAACAATTACAATATGTGTTCAAACACTTCGAAATTCCTAAAGACATGCGAGATGATGATCCAACCACATATTACCCACTGTCATGCATCTGAAAAGCTCTCGAAACCAAAGTTATAGTTTAACACGTATCCATGTCAGATCCTTTGATATTTATTACCAAATATAATTTTTCAATCTCTTTCCAAAATAGACAGTTTTGTCACAGCTCCAGCAAATCACCTTCATTTGTTTATACGAATAAACCTTATTATAACAATTACCCTTTCATCATTGTTACCGGAGAACCTTTCATATCTCGCCACATTAGCAGTAAACTTATCAACAACTTCATTAACCTTCGACTTAAGCCTCTCCGAAAAGCCACTATACTTATTCATTAAAACCCCATCACGTACTCACCTACATCCTGTAACAATAATTGTCACACCAACTACTGAGAATTAGCAATCAGTATTTTGAATTTCGCGACAATTTTACGTCAAAAGTTATACATATAACGTCTATCTCCTAGACTTACATACTTCGAATGTGAATTTTCTGAAAAACATCCCAAACCATGAACTAGTTCTCCGAAATTGGAAAAATGCTGATGAAGCAGCAAAAACTGTAAACGACTTTAACAGTCAAAAGTTTGATGATAAAGAATAGTATGGTGGTAAAGGTGAGAAAAAGAGAAGGTTTGAAACTGGAAAACGGATTGAGCAGACCATGAAGGAGGCTGTGGACAAATCACAGAGACTAAACCTGCCTTCAAAGGATCCAAATGATTCAGTGTCTACTGAAATCGTTAGCAAACAACTTACTTCTTATTCTAAACCTTCACAGACAAATCTTCTTCATCATCCATATTATCGTATCTTTTATTATAATATCTTCGATATTCCCTGAAGATATTTTCACAACTATTCTTATCTGAAATCTTTTATCTCTTCGCAATATCTGCGTTACAACATAAAAAGAAACTGTGTTAGTTTCTAAATTCTAAAAAAAAAATTTGAATTTAAAATAGGAATGTTTTTGAAGTAGTGTTGGGAACTGAAACATGAGTTAGTATAATATAATGACACTTGATCAACGTGATTATATTACAGTAAGTCATGCTGAGTTTCTAATAGAACGTGATGATTCACAGAACATACCGTCATCATGTACTGTTTACACGACTCTTACATTCTACCCAATTTCCAAACATATTAAGAACATATCATCTTGATAGCTCTATATTTTCGAATATTATGGTAATTTGCCAAATCAAGATCGTGCCATTACGATTTTCTTCTTGGAACATTAACTATGTTCATCCAAAAATTCATATCTACGAATTCTGGACCATTATCCGCTTGACTTAAGGTCGGAAAGAGAAAATGAAAGCATGAAGCTCCGAAATATAATGGAGAATATAAAGCCCGATAACAACCCCAAAATTATAAACCGTGTATATCAATGCGTATAGCAATATAAAGACACGGGAGAATGAAAAACACAATAACCCCAAGGTAATGGTAGAAGAAAATAACTTCCTCCGGTGGTAGATGAAAAAGAAGAATGACATATATGAAAGTTAAGAGTATATCAAGAATCAATACTGGATGAAGCATATTAACGAATGCTTTAAAGTATGAATTGGGGAGAAAGACTAGAAGGTGTGAGATGTGGAAATAAAGAAACGAAGGGGGTGGAATTATAGTAAAATATCAGACAGAGAAATCGAGACAGATTATCGCATTTAATCAAAGAAGATCCTGATTTCCTTAATCGCCGAAGAACCAAATCTTATTGCAAAGATTTTCTTTAAATCCCATGAATTTCAAAAATCAATCATAACTACGTCATCGGTTAAAACGAATATACGTTTACTCATTTCACTCTCTTGCGATAGCTTCACTTATACTCTTCGCGTAATCAAATTATTTTATCTATATTACTCAATGATGATAAAACTCTATTTATCAACTCATATTCATCATGAAAACATTTTTATAGTTAGCCATGACGACCTCGATCAAATTTTGGGACGAAATTTCTTTAACGGGTAGGTACTGTGACGACCCGGAAATTTCTGACCAAATTTAAACTTAACCTTTATATGTTTCCGACACGGTAAGCAGAATTTGTAATGTTGAATCTTAAAAAGTTTGGAACTACATTCATGTAATCAATTACCCTTTGACCGTGTTCGACGATTCACGAACAATTATGTGTATATAGATATGTATATATAATATATAATATTAACTGAAAACATTAACAAAGTATTAGATATATGATACTTTACATGAACATATTTGTTTCGATATATTTATCGACAGAATTAAGAGATAATATCAAATGATTGAATTATCAGATACATTATGATATGATTACGGGCCTATGTTATGAGGTCCACTGTGATTTAAGAAATCTATTCTTTTTGACAACTCATTACTTAACCAGTATGATAAAGATAACGATATTTATATTTTATTTTATTAAATATATATAACGATTTAAATTAATATTATATATTTTTATACGCGTATTATACGTACATAGTTTTATACTTTTACTATACTTTAACTTTACCTTACTTTACTTTTACTTTACTTTAACTTTAATAATTCATACTTTAATAATTCACTTTAATAATTCATACTTTAATAATTCACTTTAATAATTCATACTTTAATAATTCACTTTAATAATTCATACTTTAATAATTCACTTTAATAATTCATACTTTAATAATTTACTTTAATAATTCATACTTTAATAATTCACTTTAATAATTCATACTTTAATAATTTACTTTAATAATTCAAAAATCTATTATAAATAGAATTCAATAGGTTTCATTATTTCATAGAAACTTGAAAATATATTTTTCTAAACTCTCTCAATCGAATTACATATATATATATATTTACTTAGTACTATTTCAAGATATTATTAGTATACATAAAATATACGACGGAGTTATATTCAGACGATTTCAAAATAAGTTTTCAAATGGGATATAGCTAAGGAAATTATGGGTTATAGCTATGAAGGTTATGGGTATTGATCGAGAGTATTGCTCGTGAGGTCAACCTAACGTTTATCATTTTCGTTACGTCTACGTACTTTCCTGCAATATTGAATCACAATATTGATACGTGAGCATTCATATCTTATCTTTTATATATTAATAGTGTATCCATGACTAGTGCTCGAGTATATATGATTATGCATGTTTGTATGCTTAGTTTCGTCGTTAAATAGTTTATGATAAATCACGAATTTGATACATATGCTACTGAGATAAGTTATATGATATGCATGTCGTTGAAAAGCTGAAGAAAAAAATTAATAACTTTTCATTTAGAAATCGTGTGGTTTCGATGAACGGATTAAAAGATATGGTCAACTGAATTATCATTAATTTTAATATTATTATTAAAACAATTATTATAACTGTTATCAGTTGATGTTATTACTAAAATTATCTTTATTACAAAAAATTAATATTTTTATTGAAACTATCATTTTATTATTTTTTTATCATTATTATCAATATTATTTTATCAAATAAATATGCGTACAAAGATATTTTTACCACACGTAATGTAATTACATTAATAATACATACCACTATATTTTTATGATATTAAGTGAATTTTATAAATTTTATTACTTGAGATATATAAAAGTATATTTTTATCATATATGAATTTTAATATAAATTTTTATTTATTAATAAATGACTTGTATTATTTAGTATAATAAGATCTGATAAATATATTTAAATATATAAAACTACTATATATAAGCTATATAATAAACATGTATAGATTTTGAAAGTCATTTTGCGTCAAGTTGACTTTTGTTGACTTTTGCATGTCGGTCTCGAGCATTAGGATTGTGATACACTACGACTTGACCTAAATTGTTAGACAGAGATTGACCAACATATAAATATATATACTTAATATAGGTTCGTGAATTCGAGACAAACCCTGCACTTGTTCAGTGCCGTCATATACATAATTGCTACGAAATACAGTATTGTGAGTTTCATTTGCTCCCTTTTTATATATATTTTTGGGCTGAGAATACATGCGCTGATTTATAAATGTTTTACGAAATAGGCACAAGTACTAAAACTAATTCTATGTGGGTTTAAACCAGAAATATACCCTTAGCTTGGTAACATTAAACTACTTGTCTATGTACGGTAGGCGCGAATCCTAAAGATAGATCTATTGGGTCTGACAAACCCCATCCTGACTATGGGATGCTTTATTACTTCGAGGTTATTTTAAACACACCTGATCTGGTGTACTTCAGAGGGTAAAACATGAACGTTAAGGCTTGTTACCGGGTGCCTACAACTTATAGAATACTTTTATACACTTGCGAGTGTACGGATATTTATAGAAACTGAAATCTTGTGGTCTATTACTATTACGGAAATGATGGATTATGATAAACTAATGAACTCACCAACCTTTTGGTTGACACTTTAAAGCATGTTTATTCTCAGGTATTAAAGAAATCTTCCGCTGTGCATTAGCTCATTTTAAGGATATTACTTGGAGTCATTCAAGACATACTTTGAAAGACGTTGCATTCGAGTCGTTGAGTTCATCAAGATTAATATTAAGTCAATTATAGTTAGATGTAATATGAAATGGTATGCATGCCGTCAATTTTTGATGTAAAGAAAGTTTGTCTTTTAAAAACGAATGCAATGTTTGTAAAACGTATCATATAGAGGTCAAATACCTCGCGATGTAATCAACTATTGTGAATCGTTTATAATGTATATGAACGGGTCCTTTCAATAGAGCAGGAATTTGATGATTTGAAAATGCTTATATTTAACAACCCAAACCAGGGTCTTGCTTGTAATGTTTCGCAGGTTCAGGAAGTATGTGAGATTTGTGGAGATCCTTCTCACTTTGCATATGGATGTAGAAATGGGATTCCACCGGTAAATCAGCATATAGTGGAAGAACAAGTTAACGAGATTCAGGGACGGAGATATGATCCATACTCCAACACGTATAATCCGGGTTGGAGAAATCATCCTAATTTCAGTTGGAGCAATAACAACGCCCTGAATGCTAACCAAGGGAACCAACTTAGACCACAAAACAACTTTTAAAACCAGGGTAACTTTCAGAAACAAGGTAACTACCAAAGAAACTATCAAAATCCTTATCCCAACAACCGAAACCAAAACCAAAACAATTACCAAAACCAAAGCCAAAACCCAAACCAAAATCAAAACAGTACTTCAACCAATCAACCATCTAGCTCGGATGCTAAGATGGATGCGTTCATCTCCGAAATGCGAAAAATGATAGAAGTGCAAAATAAGTCGATTGGTGCATTGGCTAAGGAGATCGGTAATGTAGCGGAAAGTAAGGGAAATAGGGAACCAGGTACAATTCCAAGCTACACGGTTCTAAATCCAAATCATAAGGATTAAGAAAAAGGGCATAGCGTTAATATGGTAGGTACCTTGAGAAACGAAAAGAAGTATGACAATAAGGTAGGTGAAAAAGAGGTAGTGCAACCAGAGCCCATTAAGTCTCCTATTGTTCTTGATGAGGAAGAGGTAAGTGAAGTCGATGACCAAGGAAAAGGGGTGAAAAATAAGGACCCAATTGTTAATGAGACCGGGAAACCGGAGACACAATCAAAATCCGTCCCATTTCCCAAGCTTTGGAGTCCCCGAACCAATTCCCTTATGGGAAAAAGGGACCAAAAATGGATGATATGTGGGAAACATTAAAACAAGTAAAAATAAATATTCCACTTATTGATGTAATCAAACAAATTCCAGCATATGCTAAGTTTTTAAAAGATTTGTGTGTTCAAAAGCGTAAACTTAACGCATCATTGCCAAAAAAGGTAAAATTAACTGAAAAAATGAGTGCTGTAATTTCGGGTTCACTTCCACCTAAGTTTAAGGACCCGGGGACACCATTAATTTCGGTTACGGTGGGTAATGTTAATGTCAAAAAGGCTTTGTTGGACTTAGGGGCTAGTATTAACATACTTCCATCGAGCCTTGTTGACCAATACGAGTTGGGAACTTTAAAACATACAGATATTCTCGTCCAACTTGCGGATCGGTCAATGAGAACTCCACGGGGTATGTTGGAAAATGTGATTGTGAAAGTGGAAGACTTTTATTACCCGGTAGATTTTATAGTTATGGACACAGAGACCACTTTTAGGGAGACCCAACCGACGATCATTCTTGGTCGTCCATTTTTGGCCACAATTGATGCTCTTATCAATTGTAGAACCGGGGTTATGGACATTTCTTTTGGTAATAAGAGATCACGGATTAATATTTTTAATTCATTACATACACCGGATGTTCAGGATTGTTTTTTGTTGGATACTAACCATGAACAGGTTCAAAAGTATGCACCGGATGTGAAAGAGGAAGAGGAGGTAAGGAAATTTAGTGAAGAGCGTATGACAAGTGAATTCATGGAATCTCAAATAAGAACTAATGCAGAAATTTTGATGAGTCAACAAGAGTCGATACAAAATCTTGAGCGGGAATTGAAAAATCTGAATCAAGTTCTTGAAACCAAGTTGATTTCATCTATTAGCACCACTTGTTCATTACCGATGAAAGAAATTGTGATGGCAGTGTCCACGTTTATTGAGAAAGATGATAAAATGGAACATTTGGTAACTCCGAAGATGATTGAGCCTTACCGACCACCATCAATGAGAAAATTAAATGAACAGGTATCTAGTGATAACAAAATAGAGAATTGTTTTGGGAATGTGTCTGTTGATACACTTGAAAAGTCTGAAGAATCCGATGAAAAAGTAGTCAAAGTAATGGGGAAAACCGTAGAAAAACTCGTTGAGCGGTTTGGAGGTCACAAGATCAAAGTGAATAAGAATGAAAAAGGTGAATTCTCGAGTTGATTATGAGGTGATTTCCAATTTGGAGGATCTTGAAGAGCCTAATTGTGGGGGAGATAGTGAAAACCTACCACATAGTTCTTTGAGGCATGATAGTGAGTGTAAGGAATATGTGGATGACCCGGTGCTTGATCGTTCCATGAGGAAATTACATAGATGGGTCCATGATGCTAGGAGTAGAGGAGATGAAAGTTTGAGCAACCGTCTTGTGTGTAACTTGTCTCCTAAAGAAAAAGATAAATTGTTTGAGTTAATGCATGTGGCTAAGGAGAATGATGTGTGGTTGGATTCTAAGTTGAGTAAAGTTAGAGATAGCGAAGGTTCTCACAAAGTGAGAGAAGGAGGAACCTTCTACAGTCCTGGAATTAGCTGAAGTGAAGAAAGAGTCGTGTGCGCGACTCGAAAATAAAACTGCACAAACTATGTGTAGAGTTTGTAAGTCTTCTTTATTTTATTTTTACTTTGTTTCTATTTTATTTTTATTTATTTTTAGTTAAATGAACTTTGTGGGTATGTTCACTGCAAGCGCTCACGAGACAAAACTCGTCCACCCGAGGGAATCGGGTGGTTTAAAGCGGATCCCTCCGAAAGTGGGCTAGTTAGATTTTACACTTTTTCTTTTGTTTTTTCTTTTCTAAGTTGTAATGGAAGGATAAATGTAATCGAATGGAATGTGTGATGATGGATCAAAATGATGTGCGATGGTTATTGGATGATGAACTTGTGAGTATCTCGGTAATGTATTAGATTTTCCCTTTTTATTTTTCACATAAATATTATAATACTCTACACATGCGTACGAGGGCGTAGCATGATTCAAGTGTGGGGGAGAGGGGAAAATTAAAATTTTCTTTTTGGGATACATTACTTGGGTTTGAAGCTTAAAATGAGTAAAACATTATGATTATTGCGATTGAACAAAATTTTTATCATAATTTCATAAAAACCCAAGTGTGACGTTTGTGAAAGAATAAGTGAAGTGGCATGGTATTAATAGGTATTAAGGAAAAGTTGGTTGTAAACATCTAAATTAAACAAAAAAGTTTCAAAGTGGTCAAGTTAAGAAGTAAAGTTTTCCGATTTATGTTTCAAAAGCGCATTTAGTGCAGCTTTTTACCCATGAATTGACGAAAGTGAAAGGTACAAAATGTCATTTCCTGTTCATTCACATCTTGTTTCGATACCGAGAACAAATGCTAGTGCTTGGACTTGTTCTGTGTCGCTATCCAAAATAGGATTAGCTGTGGATGACACAAGCCATACCCGCAGTTCGCTGCAAAACAGCCAGTATAGGGGCTGGATAAATATTCCTACACGAGAGCCATGCTTGGGGCTAAAACCACAAAACGAGAGCTCGATGGAGCCAAATCCATAAAATAGCCAGTATAGGGGCTGGATAAATATTCCTACACGAGAGCCATGCTTGGGGCTAAAACCAAAAAACGAGAGCTCGATGGAGCCAAATCCATAAAACAGCCAGTATAGGGGCTGGATAAATATTCTTACACGAGAGCCTTGTTGGGGCGTATAATACCGCTAAAAATAGAGCTAGATGGGGCTAAATCCACAAAAATTATTTCTCATTATAAGTCACGTGGGACTTAAATTCCACGACCCTTCATCGATTGTCCACCCTGCTCCGAGAGTCACCGGAGGAGCCGTTGGGACATGAGATGAGTGTCGTGATCCTAAAACACCGAGAGAACCAAAAAGGGTGTCTTCGGACACTCTGGCACACCAACCTTTAAAACAAAATATGGAATTGATGGTATATGGTTCTTTTTATCTAGTTCATATGGCGGATGGCTCTCACTTGACTTATGTTTTAGTTGAAGATCACCAAGTTTGAAGTTTTGTTACATTTTTGAAGTATTTGCTCGAGACGAGATGTTCACATAATCGAGAAGTTAAAGTTGATTAAGTAAGAGCCATGTCGGAAGAATTTATGTTCCACATTGAGTTCAAGACGTTGCGGTTTTATACAATCCTTTGAAGATTTATCAATTGTTAAAAAGCTTAATTAAAGTTTCGAGTCGAAGATTTTGTTTGAGATTGTTTGAGGACAAACAATGATAAGTGTGGGGGAGTTGATCGGGTCTTAAACACCGATCATTATCGATGTTTAGAGGTGAATTTTATGTGTATATTTGAGGTTTAAAAAGTTATTTCATGAGGTTTTTATAACGAGTAACGATTTGGGACGAGAACGCGAAAACGAGGGTTAAAAACAAGAAAAAATGAAAAAACTGAAGCCCAGCCGCAAGGAGGCGACTGGGGGGCGCAAGTAGGCGCCTGAGGGGTGCAAAAAAATCAGTCAGGTGGAAAGCTAGCAAAAGGAGGCGGCTGGTTTTTGCGGCTGGGCGCATGTAGGCGCCCGGTGAGAGTAATTTACGGCTGGAACTATTTTTGGATAGAATTTAAGGCCGAATTTGAGGGATTTAATGCTTGGGGGTTACCCTACTTCACCCGTATATAATGGAAACCCTAGGCTACGAATTTATATCATCTTCCATCGGTTCTTAGAGCATCAAACACACAAAAACACACCATTAATCATCATCAAATCAAGATTCAAGCTAGGTTTCAAGGAGTGTTCTTCATGCAACTTCAAGAAGCAACCATGATCATCATCACCAACATGCTTGGCTAGTTTCTTTCACTTTATTCCTTGCATGAACAATTATTGTATGTTTAGTTTTTCATTTACTTATGTGATTCTTGAATTTGTAATCCTTATGTCTTTTGGTTTATAATTTCATTGAATCTTTCGAATTATTATTTAATGCAAGTTTGAAAGTTATTGATTGTTGCAAGACAAGTGATTGATATTTAACATCTTGTGCTTAATCCAACCTAGTTACAATTTAGTATAGGGATAAAGACAACATGTGTAGGTAGCATTGCTTGTGCCCAAGATAATCATAAATTGGAAAACTAAAGAAGTCTTGTCTATGAGATTTAGTTGATAATTTGATAACATAAGGATTTGTTGAACTAATGCATGCATAATTGGGATTGTCAAGGAATAAAGACTTCCATCCAATTGATTACAACCTTTTTAATTAGCACATTGTTTATGCTCTTAAATACTCAAAGTTTACACTTGCTTAGTAATTGTTAATCTAGTTTTTACTTTAGTTAATTCTAGTTAATCACCAACAAACCAATCTTGAAATTGCTTGCTAGTTAACCACAACTTCCCGTAGAACGAATCCTGCTTACCCTATCTAAAGTAGAGTAATTAGGCTATTTTTGAATGGCCATTCGACACCGATCAGAAGTGTGAGAAGGTTGTTTGACAAATGGCTAGCTCTTCTGATTATTACCGAATCACATTTCATTACCTAGAAATGCAGATCTAAAGCAAGTTCTGATTCCGAGCACAAACATCGGCACTCTCAACGGAAAATAGTGAAGCATTAAAGATGAATGCTGGTCTTATTTTGGTGCCTCACCATAATCAATTTAGGTCGATAATGCCTAGTCATGCAATGCTCTTTTAGAGATTCGGTTCGTCCTAACAAGATTTTTCCACCTTATTTAAGCCTTATTTTTATTTACAAACGTTTCAGGTTTTCAAAAATACTTTTTCAAAACGGCTTTCTTTTGTTAAAAATTTGAAATTTTGCTTAAAAACTTGGAATCTTTGTAATGGGTTATTTTAATACAGCATAAAAAGGATTATACCATCATCCCACACTTAAACGAACATTGTCCTCTATGTTCCTAGTGTATCCCACACTTAGGAGTTTTAGTTGAAGAATTGGGATTATTCATTTAGTGTTTATCAATTGGGATTATTCGTTTAGTGTTTATCTGGGTTGGGATCCCACACTTTGTGATAAGCTTAGGATGTGGCATAAAAATTTGAGCTAGTAGCGAAAAGAAAGGGTACCCCCAGCAGACGTGGTTGCTTGTGAAGAGCTGGCTGGTTTGGAAGTCCTGTGCTTTATTTATCGGCTCACTTGTCATCCTTTTATTCTTCTACTTCTACTTTATTGTACGGGTTGTCTCCCGAGAAGCGCTTTTGTTTAAGGTCGTTGGCTCGACCTTAGTGATGCTCAAAAAGTAGTCATTTCCCTCTGGTAGTTGTGATCTTGGTCTTCTCTAGGGAATGTAAGTCTTGGTGGATAAATCTTGAGAAAGTGTCGGACCAGAAGTGGTAACAGGTTCGGTGCTTCCCTTGAAGATCTTCTGAAAGAAAGATAGTGCGCGGTTTCAGCTCGTGAAAAATCTTGAAGTCCGATAAGAATATGATCCACTGCTCTTCTGATTGATCCATGAATGTCGATCATTGAGGCAGTGCTGGTGGTGATTATCTCTCTGATAGGATGCTCGTTTCGAAGATCTTCAAATAGTGTCAGAAATTGTATCTTCAGTATTTCAAAATCTTCTGATCGATGGTCTCCACAGTAGGAGTCCATAGCTTTGCACAGAGTAGTCAAAAGGCGAAGCTGAAAAGAAGTGAAGAGCAGCCCTGACCCAAGCATTAATGTCACCATTTTTGACTATATCTCCCTACATCCGGCTTTGAATGAGAAACTAGGATCCGTGGATTCTTGGAAGATACGTGCTATCTGCTTCGTAACGTAGGTGGCAATGTTGACACAGTCTGGTTCAAGATGAGAAAACGGATTGTTGCGTCTTACTTCCTCTGTGACTGCGTCTTGTAACTCTTTGATAATTAGATCGGTGTGGTGATCAATTGTTACGTAAATTACTAGCCTTTCTGGTGTGCTTTAATTATCCCTCTACAAGAGGGCGAAAAAGCTGTTAATATCCTCGATCATTTGCAAATCAGAGTGATAAGTTGGGCATCCGGTGGAAAGATCCATATGTTTCTGGATGAGAGTCAGTAGTGCTCGTTGGTTTGCTGAGAACGGAAGTGCAGATCCGGCTAAGGCGTTGTAGACCTTAGAGTAAATGATCTTCTGATCTCGACAAAATCTCGTCTCTTAGATAGTTCGAACTACTGAATCGTGCTCTCGTTGCCTTTCTTCGCGGTAGATATGATCGTGAAGGGTATTGATAAAGTCTTGAATGCATTCTTCCAGGATTTCAGCATTATTGTCTTTTCTCTGGAGATAACGATTGTATTCATTCTTGATAACCGTGATTCTTTCGATAAAGTGTAGCGTGTAATCAATTGTTGATTTATGGATGGCTTCGAGAATCTTTTCAAATTCCTCGGTGTCATTGATGAAGGTTATCATGTCAGCGTGAGTGGATATGATTGGAATTTGATCTGGAGAAGAGTCCGGCTCCTCCTGATCTGATTCGGATGGAGAATATGAGCTATCCAGAATGTCTTCATGTTGCTCTTCCTCATTATCATTGGTAGAATATTCGTCTGTAGATTCGTCTGATGAATGGGTTTCTTCAGTATTCTGGTTCTTCACCTTGACACTTTCGGGGTCAATTTCTATGTCTTTAACTTCAACCTTATCAGTCTTCTTCTTGAAGCGAATGATTAAACTGTGATCTTTAGTCTCAAGCCTCATTAATTCTTCATGATGCTTCGGGCTTGGAGATGGTATTATCGCAGTTTCTTTTACGTCTTCCATTTCCTCTTCCTCTTCAGATTCCTCTTCTTCCTCTATTTCTTCGCTGGGATCCTCTTCTTCCATTTCTGGGTCGTCAACAGGCTGTGATTCGACACCCATCTCGATATCTTCGGCTGGTAGTAGAGACTCATCATCGGAAGTGATCCGTCTGGTGGAAATAGCAAACATCTCTGCATGTCCAAAAAGATCCGCAGGTCGGTCAATATTGAAGGTAATGATCTCCCCATGTGATCGTAAGATCAGGGTTTGATTGTACACATCAATGATTGTCCTATCCGTATTCATGAAAGGTCGTCCTAACACTATTGGTGTGTGTAGGTCTTCCTGAATGTCCATCACTACGAAATCCATAGGATACAAGAATTTGTCGACTTTCACCAAGACGTTCTCAACTATGCCCTTAGGATATCGAATTGTGTGATCGGAAATTTGGATTGTCATTTTGGTTGGTGACAAATCTCCTAAATCTAATCTCTTTTAAAGAGAATAGGGAATTAGGTTGATACTTGCTCCTAAATCTGCTAGCGAATGAATGGTTCCAGATTGGTAGATTGAACATGGGAAAATGAAGCGGCCCGTATCTCCTAGCTTCTGTGGTAGGGAGTTTTTGAGTACTGCTGAGCAGTCTTTACTCAGTGGAATTTTGTTAGAATCTGGTATCTTGTCCTTTGTAGAGAGAAGCCTTCGGATATATCTCTTTTGATTAGACACTTTGGACACGGTGTTCAGGAATCTTTCATCAAGTTTGAAGGAATCAAGCTTGGATGGTTCTTCCTGTAACCTTCCAGGATAGGGTACACGAACCGGAGTTGCAGTGAACAACTGCTGAGTATACGTCGATTTGTTCTTGATTCTAGCTGACCTTCTCTGTGGTTCTTCTCCTGGGATTACTGAGTCCATTTGCTTAGCTTCCTCTATGTGGAGATTTTGAATAGTATTACTAGGTAACCTTCCCTGTGGTCGGGTTTCAAGGCGTTGTGATAACTGTCAGAGCTGCGTTTCTAGACTTTTGAGAAGAGCCAGTTGATTTCTCATTAGGATCTCTGTCTGGTCTTTTCTAGATGCAGTTCTCTGATTTAGCTGTTGTTGTCCTTGGATGAACTGTGTCAACTGATCATCAGTTTCGAGAGTGGGGTTGGTTACTTTTGTAATTTGCGTGGTTGGGGAATTTTCCTCAGCTGGTGGGCCAGTGAGTGGAAGTGGCTGACCGTAGGTTAATTGAGATTGTTGGGGTGGATAAGGTGGGTAACGATAGCGAAAAGGTTGGTTGTTTCTTTGGAATTGGTTAACCCTAGGTTGTTGATTGAAGTCGGGATTTGATTGGCGAGCTGGGTATTGAACGTAGAACCGTCAGGGTTTTCGTACTCAACTTGATATTCTTCAGTGGGTTGCGAATTGGTACAATTAACACAGGCCTGGACCTGGTTATCTTGTTGCAGCTGCATCTTCAATTCTCCGAGTTGTTTGACAAGAGACTCCATCTTGTCTGTGAGAGATTTGATGGCCTCTGTTTGATTATTGAGTGCGGAGAGTGGTGCAGATGATGAAGTTGTTTCACCACTATTCCAGTCATGATGATGCATTGTCATGTTTTCGAGTAACTCCCATGCTTCGTCTGCAGTTTGGTTCATCAGATTTCCTTGAGCGGCGGCATCGATCGTCGTCCTATGATTTACCATAAGACCATTGTAGAAGGTGCAGGTTAGGGCTGACCATTCTAACTGGTGATTAGGGCATTTCTTTGACAGGATTTTGAATCGCTCCCATGCAGTG
Organism: Rutidosis leptorrhynchoides; assembly: GCF_046630445.1. NCBI lineage: Eukaryota > Viridiplantae > Streptophyta > Magnoliopsida > Asterales > Asteraceae > Rutidosis > Rutidosis leptorrhynchoides. Next base: position 145,690,931 of record NC_092337.1, read on the forward strand.
TAAAGAGATTCATCATAACTTTGTTTGAAGTTAATTATGTCATTCTTAAGCTTGGTTTGTTTAGAAGGAGTGAAATATTTGGTTAAGAATTTAGTGGCCATCTCCGTCCAAGACGTGATGGAATCTTTTTCCAGTCCTTCGAACTATGTCTGTGCATGATGAGTGAGAGAATAGGGGAACAAGTATAGCCGGACTATATCTTGTCCTATCCCTGGCTGCTTATAGGAATTCGAAAGAGATATGAATTTATCGAGGTGAGAATTAGGATCATCATTTGATAATCCATGGAATTGACAGCCATTTTGGATGAGTTGTATGATGTGATGTTTTAACTCGAATGAATGTCCTTGAATCTCTGGAAATCTGATCGGTCCTCCTCGACCTTCAATCGAGGGTTTAGTGTTTTCAGCTAAAGTAACGCGTAACGCCATTTGTTTTCTGATTCTTGATTCCTTGCATGCTTTAGAGATTATGGCGTCTGGATCAGGTACGAATAACAACGGCCCTGGTCTAGATCGGGTTTGGGTCATACACTGGGTATGCCTTTTTTTGTTGTTTTAAATTTTAAACAGATAAACTAGGTTCCTAATATAGTCTAAGGCAATCTAATGATTAATCTAAAGTAATCTAAAATAATCTAAAGTAATCTTAATCTATAGTAGTCTAAGGTATTCTAAGCTAAGGTATTCTAATTATCCTAATTATAGATATGTTTTTGGTTCTTGCTACTGATTCCCTGGTATTTCGATAACAGAGCTTCGCACGAACTATTCAATAAACCAAGTGGCCAAGCCGACTACGGAGAGGCAGGATCCTTTTGGTTCCAATATAATTGGAGACTGTTCGGAAAATCCAACAACCAAGTTCGTGTATAATTGTTTTTCTTAGACACCACTTAAATGTTTGTGAATGAGTTTGATAGAGAGCAGTATTGTCTGATACCAGTTCCCCGGCAGCGGCGCCAAAAACTTGATGTATCCACAATGATATGGCCAAAACGGACGGTTTTATTTGTGCGGTGTTGTCAGGCTGCAACACGTCAGCTCTGACTATCAAGGGGATATCAATTTTAAATTTATATTTAGCGGGGCCTAAATCTTACTACTCCTTATTATGAGTAAAGGAAGTATGACCTAGAGTCGTATTTTTGAGGTATCTGTAGAATCGAACCTACATCTAAAACTTAAGATAATTCTAAGGTGCAGGAGTAGTGGGTGATTACCTAATTTTGGGTTTTCTAGATTAAGTAAGTAAAGTAATACGATAAAATTTGTAATTCAGATAAGGCTAAAACAAGTGCATGCTATGATTTTCATCAGTTACTTTGCCGGTATTATGGAATGCTGGCTCATGGATAGGCAGTGACCTTGTATTTACTACACTAGTCATAAACGCCCGTGTCATAAGACATGTCACTGGGTAATGCGATATGCTTGAAGATTCTGAATAGACAGCAACGTCCCTTACCCCCGACGCCCGTGCAATCTGACTACAGGCATACACGTTCAGACGGCTCATCCAATTGAGCGACTCAGTTAGGTGACGTATTAACATTCCGAAATGGTCTAAACTTTCTTAAGTATAATAGAATACATGGTTTTCCATATCCGAGAGACGCGATGTGTCTTATTGCTTTCGTTAACGATTGGTTTAAATGATAGTTAGGCCCTTAAAAGAGTTCAACCATAAAGAACACCATGGCCAAGTCAGGCTGACTTCCACGAATACGTTCGGTTATCCTAACGGTCGAATCCTTTATGTGTTCGAACAAACAGTTCCTTAATTAACCAAGAATCCCTCAAGCGGGGTGCAATGCTCGAGACCGCGTTATGGTGAAGTATACTAGTCAACACTAACCGTGTTCCATGGCCTTACTTAGCAGATGTACAGCTTACAACAACCGTTGTGCTTCAGCATGCACGTACGAAGTTTATATTGTAGTGACCCGAACTTTTCCATGTTTATATATATTAATTGAGATTGATATTTACATGATTAAATGTTTCCAACATGTTAAGCAATTAAACTTGTTAAGACTTGATTAATTGAAATATGTTTCATATAGACAATTGACCACCCAAGTTGACCGGCGATTCACGAACGTTAAAACTTGTAAAAACGACATGACGATATATATATATATGGATATACATATGGTTAACATGAGATTATGATAAGTAAGTATCTCCATAAGTATATTAACAATGAGTTACATACATATAAACAAGACTACTAACTTAAGGATTTCGAAACGAGACATATATGTAACGATTATCGTTGTAACGACATTTAAATGAATATATATCATATTAAGATATATTAATATATCATAATATCATGATAATATAATAATTTAAAATCTCATTTGATATTATAAACATTGGGTTAACAACATTTAACAAGATCGTTAACCTAAAGGTTTCAAAACAACACTTACATGTAACGACTAACGATGACTTAACGACTCAGTTAAAATGTATATACATGTAGTATTTTAATATGTATTTATACACTTTTGAAAGACTTCAATACACTTATCAAAATACTTCTACTTAACAAAAATGCTTACAATTTCATCCTCGTTCAGTTTCATCAACAATTCTACTCGTATGCACCCGTATTCGTACTCGTACAATACACAGCTTTTAGATGTATGTACTATTGGTATATACACTCCAATGATCAGCTCTTAGCAGCCCATGTGAGTCACCTAACACATGTGGGAACCATCATTTGGCAACTAGCATGAAATATCTCATAAAATTACAAAAATATGAGTAATCATTCATGACTTATTTACATGAAAACAAAATTACATATCCTTTATATCTAATCCATACACCAACGACCAAAAACACCTACAAACACTTTCATTCTTCAATTTTCTTCATCTAATTGATCTCTCTCAAGTTCTATCTTCAAGTTCTAAGTGTTCTTCATAAATTCTACAAGTTCTAGTTACATAAAATCAAGAATACTTTCAAGTTTGCTAGCTCACTTCCAATCTTGTAAGGTGATCATCCAACCTCAAGAAATCTTTGTTTCTTATAGTAGGTTATCATTCTAATACAAGGTAATAATCATATTCAAACTTTGGTTCAATTTCTATAACTATAACAATCTTATTTCAAGTGATGATCTTACTTGAACTTGTTTTCGTGTCATGATTCTGCTTCAAGAACTTCGAGCCATCCAAGGATCCGTTGAAGCTAGATCCATTTTTCTCTTTTCCAGTAGGTTTATCCAAGGAACTTAAGGTAGTAATGATGTTCATAACATCATTCAATTCATACATATAAAGCTATCTTATTCGAAGGTTTAAACTTGTAATCACTAGAACATAGTTTAGTTAATTCTAAACTTGTTCGCAAACAAAAGTTAATCCTTCTAAATTGACTTTTAAAATCAACTAAACACATGTTCTATATCTATATTATATGCTAACTTAATGATTTAAAACCTGGAAACACGAAAAACACCGTAAAACCGGATTTACGCCGTCGTAGTAACACCGCGGGCTGGTTTGGGTTAGTTAATTAAAAACTATGATAAACTTTGATTTAAAAGTTGTTATTCTGAGAAAATGATTTTTATTATGAACATGAAACTATATCCAAAAATTATGGTTAAACTCAAAGTGGAAGTATGTTTTCTAAAATGGTCATCTAGACGTCGTTCTTTCGACTGAAATGACTACCTTCACAAAAACGACTTGTAACTTATTTTTCCGACAATAAACCTATACTTTTTCTGATTAGATTCATAAAATAGAGTTCAATATATTAAAAGTGTTGTAAATATATTTTGAACATACTTTGATATATATGTATATATTGTTATAGGTTCGTGAATCAACCAGTGGCCAAGTCTTACTTCCCGACGAAGTAAAAATCTGTGAAAGTGAGTTATAGTCCCACTTTTAAAATCTAATATTTTTGGGATGAGAATACATGCAGGTTTTATAAATGATTTACAAAATAGACACAAGTACGTGAAACTACATTCTATGGTTGAATTATCAAAATCGAATATGCCCCTTTTTATTAAGTCTGGTAATCTAAGAATTAAGGAACAGACACCCTAATTGACGCGAATCCTAAAGATAGATCTATTGGGCCTAACAAACCCCATCCAAAGTACCGGATGCTTTAGTACTTCGAAATTTATATCATATCCGAAGGGTGTCCCGGAATGATGGGGATATTCTTATATATGCATCTTGTTAATGTCGGTTACCAGGTGTTCACCATATGAATGATTTTTATCTCTATGTATGGGATGTGTATTGAAATATGAAATCTTGTGGTCTATTATTATGATTTGATATATATAGGTTAAACCTATAACTCACCAACATTTTTGTTGACGTTTTAAGCATGTTTATTCTCGGGTGATTATTAAGAGCTTCCGCTGTCGCATACTTAAATAAGGACGAGATTTGGAGTCCATGCTTGTATGATATTGTGTAAAAACTGCATTCAAGAAACTTATTTTGTTGTAACATATTTGTATTGTAAACCATTATGTAATGGTCGTGTGTAAACAGGATATTTTAGATTATCATTATTTGATAATCTACGTAAAGCTTTTTAAAACCTTTATCTATGAAATAAAGGTTATGGTTTGTTTTAAAAATGAATGCAGTCTTTGAAAAACGTCTCATATAGAGGTCAAAACCTCGCAACGAAATCAATTAATATGGAACGTTTTTAATCAATAAGAACGGGACATTTCAGTTGGTATCCGAGCGTTGGTCTTAGAGAACCAGAATTTTGCATTATTGTGTCTTATCGAGTTGTTAGGATGCATTAGTGAGTCTGGACTTCGACCGTGTTTACTTGAAAAATGATTGCTTAACAAATTTTGTTGGAAACTATATATTTTTAACATGTGAATATTATGTGATATATTAATCTCTTAACGCGTTTGATATTATGTGATAGATGTCTACCTCTAGAACAAGTCTCATTGACTCACCTAATAATAATGAAGAGTCAAATATAAATTGGAATGATTCGTGGACTGATTCACAAGTTCTCGAAGAGGAACCGGAAGAAGAATCGGAACCGGAAGAAGAATCGGAACCGGATGAAGAAATAGAACCGGTGGGGAAATAATAAAACGGTTAAGTAAAAGAAAATCCTCAACCAACTGACCAAGGTTAATTATGGTTAATGGTGTTTCCGCCAAGGAAGCAAAATATTGGGAGGATTACCAATTCTCCGATGAATCGGATTCCGACGAGAATTCCGATGATGTTATAGAAATTACCCCAACTAAATTTAAAAAGGCAAAAGAAAATAATAAGGGAAAGGGCATAAAAATAGAGAAATCTAATTCCAACCCCGATGAACTTTATATGTATCGTAAACCCCCAAAGTCCTTAAGTTGTAACAATGACCCGGGAACCTCTAAACCACCAGGTTTTTCTAAACCAATGTGGATAACGACGGCTCGTATTAGGGGAACATCATATATCCCTAGAAACTGGGCAAAACGAACTAAAATCGAAGAAGAAGAAACAAGCGAGTCGGAATAAGATAGTTGTATTCGTGTGGTGTAATATAAATAATATAGTGTGCTTATGCTTTATGATATATGTAAAAATTGCTTGTATTAATAAGTATTTTTTTTATGAATCTAACTCTTGTCTATTTTACAGTATAAAAACACAAAATGGATGGACAACCCAATTTTTTAAGAGACCTACCTGGAGACATGATTGATGAAATTTTGTCTAGAGTCGGTCAGAATTCTTCGGCACAACTATTTAAGGCAAGATCAGTTTGTAAGACATTCGAAGAACGTTCCAAGAATGTCTTGGTTTATAAGAGACTTTCGTTTGAAAGATGGGGGATATCACATTGGGAAACCCATAAGTTACGATGTGTTTACTTTGACGCATATATTGCGGGGAACCCAAATGCTATTTTACGCAACGGGTTAAGAAATTATTTTGACTCAATATATCCGAATATTGGACTTCGTGATTTAGAAAAAGCGGCTAACATGCAACATAAAGAAGCATGTTATGCTTACGGATTAGTAATGTTCGCTTCTCACCAAAGCGAGAACAAGAACATCGGGCTACAACTATTAAACAAAACGTTTCCACAAGTGACAGAGTCGGTAATTGGGGTAAGAAATGAGGTTTTTAGATTGTTACGGGACTGTTGGACATTACGTAACCCTCGTCCCTTTGACGACGTTACAACACGCTGTCTTATCAACGGCCATAACAGTTATGTTCCACAAGACCAAGGATGGGAAGTAATCCTAGTAAAACCAGAATGCATGACTTGTTTCTGGACGTATGAATTACGTGTCTTTATTGCCTTTGCTGAACGACTTGTGTACTAGCTAGAATTATCTTCACAACCATCTTGTATCAAATTTATTGTGTGCTATATTTCATGATATATGTAAAATAAGCGGTATTGTAAGTTTGTAAAATATTGTGTAAAAGTTTGAACGCGAAATATTATTATAATCAGTTTTTCATATAGAATTGTAGTAGTTGAATTGTATATTAGCTACTAAGTATGAACTTAACGGGTAGGTACTACCCGAATTTAAACTTATAAAACGCTAATATGAAGAAAAAGCTTTTATAAATGAGTTCATATTATGCTACGAAATACTATTAACTACTCTTAATATTCTGTATGATTAACTTGTTCCATTTGACTATTTTGAAGGAAATGGCACCGACTACTCGACACACCGTGAATATGAATGAAGAGGAATTCCGTACTTTTCTAGCTTCAAACATACCCACAGTACAGGCTGCGCTACATACCAACAATAACCTTGGATCTAGCAGTACAGGAAATCGTGTAGGATGCACCTACAAAGAATTCACTGCCTGCAAACCTTTGGAATTTGATGGAACCGAAGGACCGATCGGATTGAAACGGTGGACCGAGAAGGTCGAATCGGTGTTTGCCATAAGTAAGTGTACTGAAGAGGACAAAGTGAAGTACGCTACGCATACCTTCACAGGTTCTGCGTTAACATGGTGGAATACCTATCTAGAGCAAGTGGGACAAGACGATGCGTACGCACTACCGTGGTCAGCATTCAAGCACTTGATGAATGAGAAGTACCGTCCCAGAACCGAGGTCAATAAGCTCAAGACAGAACTTAGAGGGTTACGAACCCAAGGATTTGATATTACCACGTACGAAAGACGATTCACAGAATTGTGCCTATTGTGTCCGGGAGCATTCGAAGATGAGGAAGAGAAGATCGACGCGTTTGTGAAAGGATTACCGGAAAGAATCCAAGAAGATATAAGTTCACACGAGCCCGCCTCCATACAACAGGCATGTAGAATGGCTCACAAACTAGTGAACCAGATTGAAGAAAGAATTAAAGAACAGACTGCTGAAGAGGCCAATGTGAAGCAAGTCAAAAGAAAGTGGGAGGAAAACGGTGATAAGAATCACCAATACAACAACAACAGCAATCGCAACAATTATCCCAACAATCGCAACATCAATCGCAACTACAACAAACTGCCCAACAACAACAACAACAACAACAACAACAACAACAACAACAACAACAACAACAACAACAACAACAACAACAACAACAACAACAACAACAACAACAACAACAACAGCAACTACAACAATCATCTCAACAACAATAATAACCGCAACAACAACAACTACAACAATCATCCCAACAACAATAATAACCGCAACAACAACAACAATCAGAAGCAGCTATGCCAAAGGTGTGAAAAGTATCACTCGGGGTTCTGCACCAAATTTTGCAACAAGTGTAAAAGAAATGGTCATAGCGCGGCGAAGTGTGAGTTCTACGGACCAGGGGTTAATAGAACGAAAGGAACAAATGGTGTCGGAACGAGTAATGGCGGAGCAAGTAGTGTCGGAGCAAGTTATGCCAATGTAGTTTGTTATAAATGTGGAAAACCGGGCCACATTATTAGAAATTGCCCGAACCAGGAGAACACGAATGGACAAGGCTGCGGAAGAGTTTTCAATATTAATGCGGCAGAGACACAAGAAGACCCGGAGCTTGTTACGGGTACGTTTCTTATTGACAATAAATCTGCTTACGTTTTATTTGATTCGGGTGCGGATAGAAGCTATATGAGTAGAGATTTTTGTGCTAAATTAAGTTGTCCATGACGCCTTTGGATAGTAAATTTTTACTCGAATTAGCAAATGGTAAATTAATTTCAGCAGATAATATATGTCGGAATCGAGAAATTAAACTGGTTAGCGAAACATTTAAGATTGATTTGATACCAGTAGAGTTAGGGAGTTTTGATGTGATAATCGGTATGGACTGGTTGAAAGAAGTGAAAGCAGAGATCGTTTGTTACAAAAATGCAATTCGCATTATACGAGAAAAAGGAAAACCCTTAATGGTGTACGGAGAAAAGGGCAACACGAAGCTACATCTTATTAGTAATTTGAAGGCACAAAAACTAATAAGAAAAGGTTGCTATGCTGTTCTAGCACACGTCGAGAAAGTACAAACTGAAGAAAAGAGCATCAATGATGTTCCTATTGCAAAAGAATTTCCCGATGTATTTCTGAAAGAATTACCGGGATTACCCCCACATCGATCCGTTGAATTTCAAATAGATCTTGTACCAGGAGCTGCACCAATAGCTCGTGCTCCTTACAGACTCGCACCCAGCGAGATGAAAGAACTGCAAAGCCAATTACAAGAACTTTTAGAGCGTGGTTTCATTCGACCAAGCACATCACCGTGGGGAGCTCCTGTTTTGTTTGTCAAGAAGAAAGATGGTACATTCAGGTTGTGTATCGACTACCGAGAGTTGAACAAACTTACCATCAAGAACCGCTACCCACTACCGAGAATCGACGACTTATTTGATCAACTACAAGGCTCGTCTGTTTATTCAAAGATTGACTTACGTTCCGGGTATCATCAAATGCGGGTGAAAGAAGATGATATTCCAAAGACTGCTTTCAGAACATGTTACGGTCATTACGAGTTTATGGTCATGCCGTTTGGTTTAACTAATGCACCAGCTGTGTTCATGGACCTTATGAACCGTGTGTGTGGACCATACCTTGACAAGTTTGTCATTGTTTTCATTGATGACATACTTATTTACTCAAAGAATGACCAAGAACACGGTGAACATTTGAGAAAGGTGTTAGAAGTATTGAGGAAGGAAGAATTGTACGCTAAGTTTTCAAAGTGTGCATTTTGGTTGGAAGAAGTTCAATTCCTCGGTCACATAGTGAACAAAGAAGGTATTAAGGTGGATCCGGCAAAGATAGAAACTGTTGAAAAGTGGGAAACCCCGAAAACTCTGAAACACATACGCCAGTTTTTAGGACTAGCTGGTTACTACAGAAGGTTCATCCAAGACTTTTCCAGAATAGCAAAACCCTTGACTGCATTAACGCATAAAGGGAAGAAATTTGAATGGAATGATGAACAAGAGAAAGCGTTTCAGTTATTGAAGAAAAAGCTAACTACGGCACCTATATTGTCATTGCCTGAAGGGAATGATAATTTTGTGATTTATTGTGACGCATCAAAGCAAGGTCTCGGTTGTGTATTAATGCAACGAATGAAGGTGATTGCTTATGAGTCTAGACAATTGAAGATTCACGAACAAAATTATACGACGCATGATTTGGAATTAGGCGCGGTTGTTTTTGCATTAAAGACTTGGAGGCACTACTTATATGGGGTCAAAAGTATTATATATACTGACCACAAAAGTCTTCAACACATATTTAATCAGAAACAACTGAATATGAGGCAGCGTAGGTGGATTGAATTATTGAATGATTACGACTTTGAGATTCGTTACCACCCGGGGAAGGCAAATGTGGTAGCCGATGCCTTGAGCAGGAAGGACAGAGAACCCATTCGAGTAAAATCTATGAATATAATGATTCATAATAACCTTACTACTCAAATAAAGGAGGCGCAACAAGGAGTTTTAAAAGAGGGAAATTTAAAGGATGAAATACCCAAAGGATCGGAGAAGCATCTTAATATTCGGGAAGACGGAACCCGGTATAGGGCTGAAAGGATTTGGGTACCAAAATTTGGAGATATGAGAGAAATGGTATTTAGAGAAGCTCATAAAACCAGATACTCAATACATCCTGGAACGGGGAAGATGTACAAGGATCTCAAGAAATATTTTTGGTGGCCGGGTATGAAAGCCGATGTTGCTAAATATGTAGGAGAATGTTTGACGTGTTCTAAGGTCAAAGCTGAGCATCAGAAACCATCAGGTCTACTTCAACAACCCGAAATCCCGGAATGGAAATGGGAAAACATTACCATGGATTTCATCACTAAATTGCCAAGGACTACAGGTGGTTTTGATACTATTTGGGTAATAGTTGATCGTCTCACCAAATCAGCACACTTCCTGCCAATTAGAGAAGATGACAAGATGGAAAAGTTAGCACGACTGTATTTGAAGGAAGTCGTCTCCAGACATGGAATGCCAATCTCTATTATCTCTGATAGGGATGGCAGATTTATTTCAAGATTCTGGCAGACATTACAGCAAGCATTAGGAACTCGTCTAGACATGAGTACTGCCTATCATCCACAAACTGATGGGCGGAGCGAAAGGACGATACAAACGCTTGAAGACATGCTACGAGCATGTGTTATTGATTTCGGAAACAGTTGGGATCGACATCTACCGTTAGCAGAATTTTCCTACAACAACAGCTACCATTCAAGCATTGAGATGGCGCCGTTTGAAGCACTTTATGGTAGAAAGTGCAGGTCTCCGATTTGTTGGAGTGAAGTGGGGGATAGACAGATTACGGGTCCGGAGATTATACAAGAAACTACCGAGAAGATCATCCAAATTCAACAACGGTTGAAAACCGCCCAAAGTCGACAAAAGAGCTACGCTGACATTAAAAGAAAAGATATAGAATTTGAAATTGGAGAGATGGTCATGCTTAAAGTTGCACCTTGGAAAGGCGTTGTTCGATTTGGTAAACGAGGGAAATTAAATCCAAGGTATATTGGACCATTCAAGATTATTGATCGTGTCAGACCAGTAGCTTACCGACTTGAGTTACCTCAACAACTCGCGGTTGTACATAACACTTTCCACGTCTCGAATTTGAAGAAATGTTTTGCTAAAGAAGATCTCACTATTCCGTTAGATGAAATCCAAATCAACGAAAAACTCCAATTCATCGAAGAACCCGTCGAAATAATGGATCGTGAGGTTAAAAGACTTAAGCAAAACAAGATACCAATTGTTAAGGTTCGATGGAATGCTCGTAGAGGACCCGAGTTCACCTGGGAGCGTGAAGATCAGATGAAGAAGAAATACCCGCATCTATTTCCAGAAGATTCGTCAACACCTTCAACAGCTTAAAATTTCGGGACGAAATTTATTTAACGGGTAGGTACTTAGTGACCCGAACTTTTCCATGTTTATATATATTAATTGAGATTGATATTTACATGATTAAATGTTTCCAACATGTTAAGCAATTAAACTTGTTAAGACTTGATTAATTGAAATATGTTTCATATAGACAATTGACCACCCAAGTTGACCGGCGATTCACGAACGTTAAAACTTGTAAAAACGACATGACGATATATATATATGGATATACATATGGTTAACATGAGATTATGATAAGTAAGTATCTCCATAAGTATATTAACAATGAGTTACATACATATAAACAAGACTACTAACTTAAGGATTTCGAAACGAGACATATATGTAACGATTATCGTTGTAACGACATTTAAATGAATATATATCATATTAAGATATATTAATATATCATAATATCATGATAATATAATAATTTAAAATCTCATTTGATATTATAAACATTGGGTTAACAACATTTAACAAGATCGTTAACCTAAAGGTTTCAAAACAACACTTACATGTAACGACTAACGATGACTTAACGACTCAGTTAAAATGTATATACATGTAGTGTTTTAATATGTATTTATACACTTTTGAAAGACTTCAATACACTTATCAAAATACTTCTACTTAACAAAAATGCTTACAATTACATCCTCGTTCAGTTTCATCAACAATTCTACTCGTATGCACCCGTATTCGTACTCGTACAATACACAGCTTTTAGATGTATGTACTATTGGTATATACACTCCAATGATCAGCTCTTAGCAGCCCATGTGAGTCACCTAACACATGTGGGAACCATCATTTGGCAACTAGCATGAAATATCTCATAAAATTACAAAAATATGAGTAATCATTCATGACTTATTTACATGAAAACAAAATTACATATCCTTTATATCTAATCCATACACCAACGACCAAAAACACCTACAAACACTTTCATTCTTCAATTTTCTTCATCTAATTGATCTCTCTCAAGTTCTATCTTCAAGTTCTAAGTGTTCTTCATAAATTCTACAAGTTCTAGTTACATAAAATCAATAATACTTTCAAGTTTGCTAGCTCACTTCCAATCTTGTAAGGTGATCATCCAACCTCAAGAAATCTTTGTTTATTACAGTAGGTTATCATTCTAATACAAGGTAATAATCATATTCAAACTTTGGTTCAATTTCTATAACTATAACAATCTTATTTCAAGTGATGATCTTACTTGAACTTGTTTTCGTGTCATGATTCTGCTTCAAGAACTTCGAGCCATCCAAGGATCCGTTGAAGCTAGATCCATTTTTCTCTTTTCCAGTAGGTTTATCCAAGGAACTTAAGGTAGTAATGATGTTCATAACATCATTCAATTCATACATATAAAGCTATCTTATTCGAAGGTTTAAACTTGTAATCACTAGAACATAGTTTAGTTAATTCTAAACTTGTTCGCAAATAAAAGTTAATCCTTCTAACTTGACTTTTAAAATCAACTAAACACATGTTCTATATCTATATTATATGCTAACTTAATGATTTAAAACCTGAAAACACGAAAAACACCGTAAAACCGGATTTACGCCGTCGTAGTAACACCGCGGGCTGTTTTGGGTTAGTTAATTAAAAACTATGATAAACTTTGATTTAAAAGTTGTTATTCTGAGAAAATGATTTTTATTATGAACATGAAACTATATCCAAAAACTATGGTTAAACTCAAAGTGGAAGTATGTTTTCTAAAATGGTCATCTAGACGTCGTTCTTTCGACTGAAATGACTACCTTCACAAAAACGACTTGTAACTTATTTTTCCGACTATAAACCTATACTTTTTCTGATTAGATTCATAAAATAGAGTTCAATATGAAACCATAGCAATTTGATTCACTCAAAACGGATTTAAAATGAAGAAGTTATGGGTAAAACAAGATTGGATAATTTTTCTCATTTTAGCTACGTGAAAATTGGTAACAAATCTATTCCAACTATAACTTAATCAACTTGTATTGTATATTATGTAATCTTGAGATACCATAGACACGTATACAATGTTTCGACCTATCATGTCGACACATCTATATATATTTCGGAACAACCATAGACACTCTATATGTGAATGTTGGAGTTAGCTATACAGGGTTGAGGTTGATTCCAAAATATATATAGTTTGAATTGTGATCAATACTGAGATACGTATACACTGGATCGTGGATTGATTCAAGATAATATTTATCGATTTATTTCTGTACATCTAACTGTGGACAACTAGTTGTAGGTTACTAACGAGGACAGCTGACTTAATAAACTTAAAACATCACAATATATTAAAAGTGTTGTAAATATATTTTGAACATACTTTGATATATATGTATATATTGTTATAGGTTCGTGAATCAACCAGTGGCCAAGTCTTACTTCCCGACGAAGTAAAAATCTGTGAAAGTGAGTTATAGTCCCACTTTTAAAATCTAATATTTTTGGGATGAGAATACATGCAGGTTTTATAAATGATTTACAAAATAGACACAAGTACGTGAAACTACATTCTATGGTTGAATTATCAAAATCGAATATGCCCCTTTTTATTAAGTCTGGTAATCTAAGAATTAGGGAACAGACACCCTAATTGACGCGAATCCTAAAGATAGATCTATTGGGCCTAACAAGCCCCATCCAAAGTACCGGATGCTTTAGTACTTCGAAATTTATATCATATCCGAAGGGTGTCCCGGAATGATGGGGATATTCTTATATATGCATCTTGTTAATGTCGGTTACCAGGTGTTCACCATATGAATGATTTTTATCTCTATGTATGGGATGTGTATTGAAATATGAAATCTTGTGGTCTATTATTATGATTTGATATATATAGGTTAAACCTATAACTCACCAACATTTTTGTTGACGTTTTAAGCATGTTTATTCTCAGGTGATTATTAAGAGCTTCCGCTGTCGCATACTTAAATAAGGACGAGATTTGGAGTCCATGCTTGTATGATATTGTGTAAAAACTGCATTCAAGTAACTTATTTTGTTGTAACATATTTGTATTGTAAACCATTATGTAATGGTCGTGTGTAAACAGGATATTTTAGATTATCATTATTTGATAATCTACGTAAAGCTTTTTAAAACCTTTATCTATGAAATAAAGGTTATGGTTTGTTTTAAAAATGAATGCAGTCTTTAAAAAACGTCTCATATAGAGGTCAAAACCTCGCAACGAAATCAATTAGTATGGAACGTTTTTAATCAATAAGAACGGGACATTTCATATATGCTTGGTGACTACACTAGCATGGTCTAGGACCGACAATGTACAAGGGGTCTAGTCAGATGTTTCACTACGAAAGAGTCCTCAGTCGGAATCCAAGGCTCGGTGGACTTACTACAACCTGTGTGCCTTAGTCAAACTCACGTTGTATCCGATAGACTTCTCTTACCAAGGGGTGACACAGATAGTGTACTCTGAATCGGGGTTCGCGACTTCCCAATAACAGAGCCAATAACTACGTTCTAGTAGTTGGAAAAGCGATTGAGTTCAAAGCATAATCGGAGAGCATTTTGACAACATACACAAGCCATAATATAATTTCGGCATTATAACTGATTACGTCATAACATACACTAAAGATAACTACTCGCTAATCATGGCAACAATATCACAAAGTATAATAATGAAAGACATTATATAAAGACAAAGGGATAGAAGTACCAGTAGATTAAACGAGTTCTGAATACAAAAGTGACAACTTCAAGACTCCAGACCGCTCCTAATACAATCTTCGGCGTTCTTCTCTGGGTACTAGGTTTCCCGCACGGAGTCGAAGACCTTGAAAGTATGACTAATATTGTACAAGAGAGAGAAAGAAGTGAATTGAAGTGTGTGTTGGAATGAATCACAAATGCCCTTTAAATAAACCAAAAATTTCCCTGCAAACGGCTGGCAGGCCGTTTCGCAAGCTGTTTGCCAAGGCCGTTTGCGAAGCTAACCCGTTTGCAAGGGCCGTTTGCCCTGGCCGTTTGGCAGGCCGTTTCTGAGCATGGCAAGCCGTTTGGCAGGCCGTTTGGCTTGTCTGGTCAGCCTGATTTCCTTTATCGTAACTTGATTTCTTGTCTTTCATCGTTTTCGCTCTAGATTCTTCGTTTTAGCTCCGATTCCCATTATTCTTTTTGCACCGTCTTCGTAATTACTTGTTCTTCAATTCTAACCGACGAAGTGGGTATTTTGCCGATAAAGTTCGAATCTTTCTTGTTTTGGGGCCTTAATACCGGGGTTAAAACGTGACTTTTTTAGCCGATATCATAAATCTTATGAATGCAGGTTGTCATTTCTATATGTACTACTACCTCCGTCCCAATTAGATAGTCCTGTTTTTCCATTTTGGGATGTCCCAAATTAATAGTCCACTTCCATAAATAGAAAGGAAAGAGGATATTTGATTGGTGGATCTGGAGAGAGAAATTTTTTCATTGGTGGATAAATGAAGTTAGTGGAATTTCCTAAAACTGTGTGCCCTTTTGTCTGTGGACTATTAAATTGGGACGGAGGGAGTAATAGACAAAACACTATTTCACTATTCACCAATAGTAACCAGGGGTATTTTTGTCATTTCACTTTTTTTTTATCTCCAACGATAAAATAAGCAACTTTCGTAAAAGAACCAACCTTTCAATGTTACCAAAAGATGTCGAAAAAAATTCTTTTTTACAAAAAAATCAACTAACTTTTTTTTTTTTCTCTCTTTTCTTCCTCAACGATAAAAATGCAACTTTCATAAAATGAAGAACCCTTCAATGCTACCAAAAGATGTCGAAAAATATTCGTTTTTACAAAATAGATCAACCAACTTAAAAAAAAAAAACAAATTTCACAAAAGGAACAACCCTTCAATGTTAGATGTCGAAAAAAATTCTTTTTTACAAAATAGATCAAGACTTTTTTTTAACTTGCATTCAAAACGGAGCCTCCGGCACGAAGCGAGAGCTCTACAACTAGTTTAATGTTATTGATAACAAATGGTCTTACGCACGAATAATATTAAAGTATTTTCACCAAATTAAAGTAGACTTTATTATATTATGCATGCTAGTGTGGTAG
Organism: Rutidosis leptorrhynchoides; assembly: GCF_046630445.1. Lineage (NCBI taxonomy): Eukaryota > Viridiplantae > Streptophyta > Magnoliopsida > Asterales > Asteraceae > Rutidosis > Rutidosis leptorrhynchoides. Next base: position 145,707,433 of record NC_092337.1, read on the forward strand.
ATGATACCACACATTACCTGTTCGTATACCGTATATTATATTTCTATTTAATGATGGAGTATATGATTTTTAACTTGTACTCATCTCTTCCATTAATGATGTTAAAGTATATACGAGATATGGTTTATTTTATGTTAATTACACCGTAAGTTGTCACCAGCTACCTAAGTTTAAAGCACGGATTTATATTTACATATAAAAAGATAAAAAAGTAAGAACTTTCATTAAATACAAAGGCGCTTCAAAGAACGATGAAGACTGAAACACGAACAAAACAAGAACTATCTAACCGCAACAACACAACCGATCCAAACCACCAACCTAAATTTTAGCGATATGCATAATCAATATTTCAAGGGGGACTTGAAATTGGAAGCTTATATGCAAAAAAAATAGTAGTCTCCTATGTAAGTGGCGGTGGAGATTCAATTTTGAAAAAGATGCATTATGGAGAGTAGTAATTCAAGCAAAGTACATTGAAGATGGAGGTTTGTCAAACAACGCAAATGAACTAATCTTATCACCGATTTGGAAATATATCAGAAAGTGTGGTCGATATGCGACAAGTATGATATCCCATTTAACAATTCGATCAAAAGTGGAAAAGGCGATACAGTCCTATTTTGGAAGGAGATATGGATTCCCAATTCCACTAAATGCCTTAGTTCCAGATTCCCCACGTTATTTGCATTAGAAACAAATAAAAACATTTTGGTGTGTGATCGGGTGCAAAATGATATGGATGGGTTGAAAGGAGTATGGAGCTGGAATAACATTCTTAGACCACAGATATTGGCCTTGAATCCGCCCACAAACGCCCCACAAACGTCCGGAATGGGGCGTTTGTGGGCGTTTGTGTTGGGGCGTTTGTCTTTGAAGCACGGGCAGATTTCTGTGCGTTTGTGATTTTTTTTTTTTTTTTTTTTTTTCTACCTTTTTCACCACTTTTTAACCCAACCTCCAATCATATTTTGACACATCACCCACAAACGCCCTTACAAAAGCCCCCCATTACAACTCCTCCCCAAAATGTCATGGCCCAGTCACAGTTTTCCCCCAAAAAGTGCAACTCTATCACTCCACGTCACAGTCACCATTATCTATGGTCTTAGAGGAAGATCGTTAACAGAGAAAGATGAGCTTGAATCATTACTCACATCATTCAATCTTATCCCTTCGAAATCAGATAGTTGACAGTGGGCCCTTCATTTATCGGGAAACTTTAAGGTGAATATGCTTTCAAAGTTGTTGGTGATTTTAGTGTTATCAACAATCATTTTAGTTAATTGGGATTTACTAAAAAGCAAAGGCTTATCGAATTAAGCTCAATGACGAGTTTGGAGAGTGCGGAGTGCACGCTCGTTCGAGTTGATTTAATAAGGTCTTGTAAATTACATCTTTTGATGAAAGGTAACCATGAATGGTTACATCATTTCATGAAGAGTGATGTCATTTTCTAAAAGATGTAAACGAAGAGTTGCATCTTTTAGTTGAAAGGTTGCATATTTACATTGAAATGTTGCGTTCTTTCACTCGCACCTTTTCACTTCCTATAAATATAGGAATATGTTTTGCTTTCACAATGAACATAACAAACAGAAAAACACACATACTCTCTAACAATTTGATCAGTGATTTTATTGCCAAAAACACTGATTGCGTTCTTGTCTTATCCCTGTAAAGATTTCGTGCAACCGAGGCAATCATAGGGTCGAAATACTTTATAGAGAAAGTGAACACACGATTCAAGAACGAATCCGGCAGTCAATTCTAATCCTTATCTCTAACTAATCTATAAAGTATTTGGTGATGATCATAAAGATGAATATGTGAAACGGGACAAAAAAGAATAGAAGAATAGATGGCCGTACGCTTGGTTTACTTTGTGTATTTTACGTGATTCAACAAAAAGAATAGAAGAATAGATGGCCGTACGCTTGGTTTACTTTGTGATGAACACTGATCGACTTTCAACAATTTTTGCAATTTGGATATGTATTGAGTAACACCAACGAGTACGCAATTTCTATCTTGTTTAATTTATATGCCATGCTTGACATAAATAGGAATGCTTCATGCATGAAACTTGTGTCATTGTGTGATATAAATGTTATGAATCCGTAATAAATTAAGTTACTTGCATGGTGATAATATGGAAATTCAAGATACAACCATTCCACGGATATGATGCAAGTAACCGTCTAAACGGTATTATTTTGGTTAATTTGCATTATCTTGTATCATTATTTGGGATACAAGGATCCACTGAATTAATGGATACATTCGTAGTGGAATATGATAAAGTACGTTCAACCGACTTGTTCATGGCGGTAAATATATTGGGGTTGGTACACACATTAGTTATACTTTAATTATATGCTCAAAGGATCACAAATTGTTTATTCAAGAATATAACAATGAATTAGTCTTATGCGTTGTGACAGAGGCGGTTATAGTTTTCACAACGTTTGACCTTTTTGCCTTATTAGGTTCTAAACATTTGATTCAATTGACGCAATGTTTAGATAATTCAACGTCTGACTTTTGTAACCATGATACGACGCTGGTTTGAAACCATATTTGACTTTCATGTTGTTGAAAGCATGTTACGTATTCTCTAGTTTGATACTTCCCATGTGTTTAATTTCACAAATGGAAACCGTGATTGATGTGTAACTAAGAAGGGTAATTGTTTCCTTTTTAGTAACATATACAACCGGACATATAAATATATATATATATATATATATATATATATATATATATATATATATATATATATATATATATATATATATCACCGAAGTATCCATCGTTTCCATCTAAATTCTTCCATATATTTGCAATAATGGGGAACTCAAAGTTAACAGTTTAACTGCAGCGGTCTATGCAGTGGTTGGTGGTGTTGGCAAAGATAATGTCTTAACCAATGACCGGACCTTTTGATTTATGAGTATTATTTTACAAATGGAACGGATATCGGACGATAAGAAAATAACCACTAAAAGGATATGTTAAAATGGATCTTGAAGAGGCCTTAATGCATAATCATTTTAACACTCGGTCCTTTGAGATTGGGATACGTTTGATCTTACATATCGATCAAAGTTAATGTGACATAAATCATGAGCATTAATCTATCATGAGTTCTCTAACTCTTTCATTACTGCAAGTACTTCTTTTGTGATGGTTGTGTTGTATAACATGGTACAAGTTAATGGAACAAATATGTTTAATATGAAATGAGGATTAGATGTTGCTTAATTGTTATCAAATACCAGTATGCTTTAGGAATTGGTGGTATGATGTATGTGACGACATTAAGTGACCAATATAGCATGGTGTTGGAATGACCAAGCAATGTCTAGGATAATTTTATTGTGATGTGACTTAAGTACTTTAGTACTTGTAAAAGCTAACCATGAACTATGGTTTAGTTCACAATGTGAATCCTTAAGGCATATTGAAATTGTATTGAGTTTACTATTGGTCAAGAGGATTATACATCTACAAGTTATTGAATTTAACACTTGATATAGATGAGGTATCTTGGATCAAATGATTGATATTGAGAATATTGACATTATAAAAGAATTGTCATTACTTTTTGGTTCTAGAAGTGGATTGACTAAGGTATGTTTATAACAATAATCTCACTATTTAATGTAATGGTAATAATTTTGTGCATAATGATAATAAGGATCAATTATCAAGGGTGTACAAATTATAGGTTTACATTGGTGAGTTGTGAAAGTGAACATGTGAAATGACGGATCAATCAATTGAATTGAGTACTCCCAAGTTCTTATGGTAAATAAGAATTTGGTAAATCCTCGGTTTAAAGGATTGCAAAAGAATAGAAATTGATTGAAGTCATAATGAATAAGATTAAAGTTTATGGTGATCCCTAGTTATGGGATGTGATATGACTAAGGCATGTATATAAGTGAAAGTCTAGACAACTATGCCTTAGACAAATTGTGTTTCGTGGGTTGATCACGAATGAAGTGATGTATGTGGATTTATTTGGGTCACCACAAAGTTCGACAAAATCACTTGACAAAAGCATTAGCCGGAAGCGCGCACAAGTTGGCTAATGATATGGGATTGAAGTCCAACCAAATCTTCCAAAGTGAGACGCCCAATTCCCTTCTAGTACAACGCTAGGAGCTGAATTCAATGAGGTAAGCTTACTTTCTGAAGATTGAAACACATAAATATACTGATCCCTAAGTATGTGTTTAGACCCATAAGTGGAGTTAGGTTGAAGTTTAACTTCTTAATAGTTCTTTTGAAAAATTGCATATGCGGGTGCAAGATGTAAAAGAGCTACCTATGTGAACATGAATTCAATGGAGCTTTGGACTTAGCTGCCAATATGTTCGCTGAAGGATTGGGACACATGGCTTATAATAGTGTCAAGATTGTCTTAGGGATATGTAAGAAACTGATGTGTATAATATTTTATAGTCTTCATATGAGTGGAAGGGTTCACTTTCTGAAACACCATGATACTCGAATTCTCGTAAATATTATACTAAGTGAAAATTCAATTTCTGAAACATTTTCATTTATGCATTGGTTTGTTCTGTTTGTTTAATTATTTTAGTAAATCAAGGATTACACTAAAATGGGGGGGATTTGTTGGTGATTTTAGTGTTATCAACAATCATTTTAGTTAATTGGGATTTACTAGAAAGAAAAGGCTTATCGAATTAAGCTCAATGACGAGTTTGGAGAGTGCGGAGTGCACGCTCGTTCGAGTTGATTTAATAAGGTCTTGTAAATTACATCTTTTGATGAAAGGTAACCATGAATGGTTACATCATTTCATGAAGAGTGATGTCATTTTCTAAAAGGTGTAAACGAAGAGTTGCATCTTTTAGTTGAAAGGTTGCATATTTACATTGAAAGATTGCGTCCTTTCACTCGCACCTTTTCACTTCCTATAAATATAGGAATATGTTTTGCTTTCACAATGAACATAACAAACAGAAAAACACACATACTTTCTAACAATTTGATCAGTGATTTCATTGCCAAAAACACTGATTGCGTTCTTGTCTTATCCCTGTAAAGATTTCGTGCAACCGAGGCAATCGTAATACTTTATAGAGAAAATGAACACACGATTCAAGAACGAATCCGGCAGTCAAAATTCATACCCTATTTCTAACAAAAGTTGATCGATAGCAGGTGGCTCGGCCCACATTCCAACAAGTCATTGGATCTCTAGGATTTCTAAAAAGGTTAACATCTTTTTGTGGAGATTAAGTCTAAATATAACAAGGGGAAATCTTATAAAACGTGGAGTGGTCATGGAATCCGATAAATGCCCCATTTGTCAAGATCATCCGGAGGACATTGACCACCTCTTCACCACATGTAAGATGATCATTCCATTGTGGAGGAGCTTCTTTGGTTGGTAAGACATTAAAGAGACATTCCCTGTAGGCATATCAAATGCAATTAGTTCGGTAAATATGAAGTGGGTAAAATGAATTGAACCGAATTTGTCTAGCATCCCGTTACACTCTATCATGGCTAATTTGAAAATGGCGTAATAGTTTGGTTCATGCACCTCAAGAGAAGAGAAGTCTGGTTCTAAATGAAGATATATCAACCAACCTGCGGGTATTATCTCATCTATGGATATCAAATAGGTGCTCAAAGGTTAATGTTTCTTTCGAAGAATGGAAGTCTAACCCGAAAACTGCGTGGGATCCAGGCTAATGTGCAGGTGAAGATCATAGGAGTCAGTTTGTTTATGCAATTGTAATGTTTAGCCTAATTATATGGTGAATTATCTGGTGAGGTATAGGAAATATATGTAATTATTGGAGGTGTATGTGTAATCCTCACAGCTTGTGGGTGTTGTATATCCATAAAAGTTTAGCTTTTGAAAACAAAAAAATATATCAATATTTACTTCAGCCCCAAGTCATGACTTACAATAATATTTTTTGATATATAGTCTACATTAGAATAGAATAACATTGAATATATATGAAATATTCATAGCTTTAACTCATTATTTATTGGACAAATCACATCAAATGCATATTGAGAACGTGAAACTCTATAATCCACCGTATGTGTACTCTACGTACACGCAGTAATTTCTTTGAATTAGATTACCTGTCACACTTTACTTCATACTAACATTAATTTTATTTAACATATTAGTTTCTGGCATTTATTTAACGGATCTATTGAACGTTCAATTCATATCCCACTCGTAGTACATGTTTAAGTGATTACTTGCACGACCGTTTAAATTCATTTTGTGATATTTATTCAAATCAACTTGAGCCAAGAAGTAGACGTCGTAATAGGGAGTAAAAAATAAAAATTAATAATTGACTCTCTTAGGAGCTGTTTATTTTTTTCTCTGTCTTTGTTTCAATTTGTCTCTTATTCTGGAAGGTTCTCTAATTTTATTCCCACTAAAGCATATCAATTTTCAGATTAGGTGAAAAGAAATAATAATTTTACTTATTGAATTAAAATTAAGAGTTGTACAGAAACACATAATTAAGTAAAAAAGTAAACAAGTCCTTAAATTTATTTCTACTAGTAACCTTTTAATCGTGAAAAGTTATGAATATTATAATGGAAAATGATGAAATAAAACAACAGAGAAACTGGTGAAAAAAATTGAAAATATTAGTTAGTAAGTGAGAAGAAAAAAAAGGGAAAATAAAAAGAAAGTAGCGAAATGACCTGTGGAATCACGAGTTTGTTTAAACGAAACAATTTCATGATATGTTTTAGGTATTTAGTAAATGCTAAAGTCATTTAGTTTAAAGACCCGTGGAACCACATATTGGGACTAAGAAACTTGTCGTTGTTTTACAAACATATTGATATACTTAACTTAGTCAGAATAAATGAGCTACATTTATTCTCCCACGACCTTCTTCCAATTTTCATCAGAATTACTATTTTCCTTGTCATAAATGTCTATATTACAATATTTTATTGAGACATGTATTTCGTATACATATGTAAGTTAATTAATCCCGCAAAGAGAACCCATATTTGACTAATAATAATAATATAATACTAAAGTTTGCTCTAAAATTAAGTATTTATATTTTTAATAATAATTATCAGTAATAACAAATGCCTCTTTAATTTTTTTTTTAAATTTAAAATACAACTATTATATGAAAGTTGTACAATATGCTTCAAAGTTTGTACATGTGTTTATGGGTTGTTTTGTAAAAGATTGTACAATTTATTTTAAAGTTTGTACATATGATCATGGAGATATTTTAGCATAAGGTGTACAAAATGCTTCAAATATTGTACATATGGTAATAGAGGTTTTTTTATCATACATAATGCTTCAAATATTGTACAGTACATATGATAATGAGGGTGTTTTTATCAGGGCGTTGTACATAATGCTTCATATATTATACAATGAACATGTTGATAATTTTTATTAAATATAATTAATTATTATAATGACATCATCATGAGAGGCATATAAAGTTTTTTCTTTATTTTTGAATTTTTTTTTAAACTTGGATAATCATTATTTATGACATCATCATTTTAAAGATTTATATGATACTATAGATAAAACTTTTTTTTGAACGACAAAGCTTTATTGCAACAAAACTAGCAAGGAGCAAGTTTACGAGGACATAGAATTTTGCAACAACATATTTCAATTAACATTAGACTTCTTATAATGACAAGATAACCAATTAAAAGAAAAGAAAGCAATGCTATCTACAATATCACATTTGCGAATGCTTTTGACTTTGAAGACGATAGAATTTCAGAATCTCCAGAGAGCCTAAAAAGTAGCTAGCACGATTGTAGGTGCATGAATCCCCAGCCGTTATTTACTTTTATGTTTAACACATTTCGGTTATGTAATAATGTTTACTCGAGACTATTGATTATATTTGTGTTTGTGCGTACTTAATTTATTAAATGATCAATATGTTAAACTGCACACAGTCGACCGAGTGTATATAGACACTCGACCGACTGTGTCAGTCAGACGACCGAGTGTACACAGACACTCGACCGAGTGTGTATGTGTTCACTATATATACGGGTTTAGACTTCTTTGATGAGGTTACTCGTCCCATTCACCCTAAGTCGTAGGTTTTCGTCTCCAGTGAACCCTAACACCATATACCACCGAAATACATCGTCTAGGTGTCGATCTAATCTAGTTTTGGCTCTAGGTTTGATCTATTCGATCCCGAAACGACCCATATCTCGGTTTAACCCTGTTCTAGTGTATTCCACCTCTATGATAGATTGCAAGCGACCTAAGATCCTAAGTATAAACTTCTACAAAGTGGTATCAGAGCTGGAGTCTCTGGTTTTTGCTTGATCAAATCGTTTTTGGGTCAAAATTGGTGTTTTTGGTGTTTTTGGGTTTTTAGTCAATTAATCGGCTTTTCTACGTTATTGTTGGTATTTTTATTGTCAAAAGGTGTTTCTGGAGTCATCACTATTGTTTTCTACGTGTTGGTTTTGTGTTTTTCATCCATAATCGATTGCAAAATCGATTTTTTTCTAGAAAAACCTAATAGTCGACCTGCTACTGTCAAGAACACACTCGGTCGTGTATGTACTGACAACTGACCGATTAAGTCCTTAGATCGACCGTGTGAGTATTTCAACTGACCGTGTGAGTTTTACCAGAGCCGTGTCAGTTTCCTAAAGTCAGTCGACCGTGTAAGCTAGTCACTCGACCGTGTGAGATAGTTAACCGAACGTGGGAGATAGATAATCGGCCGTGTGAGTTAGTAATACCCAAGGCTCAGCTTGTAACGAAGTGCTGCCAAAATTTAGTCAGACAATCGACCGTGTGAGTCATACACCCGACCATGTGTCTCAATCAATCGACCGTGTGTCAAGGACAATCGACCGTGTGATTTTAAAACAGCTCATAATTAACTTTAAACTTAATACTCAATCAATTAAAATGTCTGACACAAACGAACAAGTGATGAATGAATACAGTGCGTTAGTAATTGCACCTGGACTACAAAAACTATTACTGAATGAAAGTAAATCTGGTTCTTCAAATAAAGTACCTAGACTTGACAATCTTAAGAACTTCTTGGACTGAAAAGTTAGGTTTGTTATTTACTTAAACGGTGTCGACTCTAGACTTTGGGAATGTATTGAGAATCCGTATGTATGGCCATGCGGAGCAGATGGTGAACCCAAAGAAACTTCACAGTTTAGTCCCACATAGCGTGAAGAGTACAATCTTGAGTGTAGTTGTTATGCTCAGCTAACCCAAGCTTTGTCAAAGGAGATTTTTCAGCAATTTAAGAACCGAAACAAAACCTCGTATACTATCTGGTTGGCTCTTCAATCTGCAAAAGAAGGTACAGCTACTTATCGTGTGACTAAGGGTAAGGTTTTGAAGGATGAGTGGAGGGTGTTTGCAACTCTTCCATCAGAATCTCTAGGATAAACTTTGGAGAGATATCGATTATTGGTTGCAGAGATGGCAGATTATGAGATTGAGGTGCCTGATGAAAAGGCAGTAAGGGTGTTTAAAGATGGTCTTCCAGAAAAGTGGGATCATGAGATAGAAAAGATTCAAAACAGGTACAGTTCATCAGGTCGTTCGTTGACACTAACAGCTTTTACTTCGAAGTTGATGGAGAAGGACATTCGGGATGAAGTAAAGAGAAAGAGACTTGGTTCTATAGCTGCTGCTGCATCAACTTTAGCTTCATCTTCTGGTACTCATGCTCCACTACAGACAGCATACATATCAGCCAATGCTTCACAAATGTCTGCACCATCGTCTCAGTCCGGCTACTTTAATGCTAAATTACAAGCTCAAAATTCTACAATTAAGATGATTGAAGATTCTCCGATTCAACAGACTCAGACTCGGACTCAGACTCAGACTCCTGTGTTTCAAACTGAGAATATCAAGAAGTGATCTCACGAATCTATTCAGGAAGATATGGCATTGGCAGCTATTGTTGTTAACTCATACAACGATATGATTGGTGGACAAGTGCTTAATAGTCATCTTGAAAATGAAGACTATGATCAGATTGATGAGGACGAGCTTGAGAGAATGGATATATGTAACGACCCAGGTTTTTCCGATCGTTTTATACATATGAGATTAATATTTACATAAATTAAACATTACCAACATGATAAGCAATCCAAATTGTTGAGTCTTGTGTTTTTGAAAAGGGTTTTACACAACGTTTGACCGTCCAATTTGATCGATGATATCACGAACTATATAACATACGATAATTATACGATTGTGTACATATACGTATTTATACATATTTAACATGATCTAAGGATGGTTTAACAACTCATTGTGTACTAATAACAATGAGTTATAAGTATACTTTGAGACTACTAACTTAAGTTTTCAAAACAGTAACTATACGTAACGTTCTTTGACATATATACCTATAACCTATAATGCTTATACAAGTATCGTATAAATACGTATTTAATCACTTTTAAAGGGCTTAAATACATAAAACAACATAAGTATATTCACAAAATATATTTATATTTGAATTCTCGTTCCATTTCCTAAAGATTTCTACACTTATACTTAGGGTATATGTACCCGTATTATACGCAACCTCTAGATGTATTTACTATTGATAAATACCAATTATTAGACCTTAATTATCTGCTCTTAGCAGCCATTGTTAGTCAACAACATGTGGGATCAATTAGGAAGAATTATGAGCTAAAAAAAAACAAACTTAAGGATTTTTTTTCTATATAACAAGTAAATTCGTTTTTATGATTTCACCCTATTTTTCCATTCCATTTTCTCATACTTACACTCCAAATTCTCTCTCAAAATACTCCTAACATCATACTTAATCATCTCCAAGCATTTTCACCATCTTTTAGCTTCATAATCAAGGTAAAACTATGTTTAAACTTTGATTCAATTCATGTAAGTTATTTATCTTAAATCAAGATATAAACTTACTTACAACCTTTGTTTCTTTTCATGATTTCACTTCTTAATCTTCCAAGTCATCAAGAACAAGTTCATATCTTGTTTATTCAGTAACTTTCTTCATCATACTTGAGGTATAACCTTTGTTCATCATCTTGTTCAATTATAACTATCTTATTAAAAATATACAAATCATAACAACAAGAACATAGTTTGAATGATTTTAAACTTGTTCGCAAACTAAATAGATCCTTCTAGCTTGACTTTTAAAACACTTCAAGACCTGTAATATATCATAATGATATGCTAACTTAACAAGATACAACTTGATTTTACAAAGAACACCTTAAAACTGAATCTACATCGTTGGAGTGCAACCGGGTGCTGTTTTGGGTTGGATAATTAAAAACCATCTTAAACTTTGAATTGGAAGTTTATATTCTGTAAAAATGATATTTCTTATGAGTATGTTAATATATAAAAATCTCATGGTGTAACTCAAAGTGTAAGTATTTTTGTAAAAATGATCATCTAGGTGTTGTTTTTACAACGGAAATGATCACTTTCATAAGATTCACCAAAGTTTGACCTATAACCTGTGATTTCGAATGCAAACTAAGGTATTTACAGTTCATATTCATAAATAATGGCTCGATCCAAGGAAGTGGCAAGTTGAACCAACAAAAACGGAGTTGAATTAAAGAAACTGCGGCTAAAACAAAATTGGGTATCCGAAGCTAGTTTAGCTACGAAATTAATTGGAGTAAAACTAAACTAATCATGTCTTTGCTAATTAATATGATATTTTATATATATTTACTTATGATTTGATTTTATATATTTCAGGACCACCCGTAAACAACACGAGAGGATTAATTATAAGACCTCATGATTGTACGCAACACGTCATTTGAAAACACGGTACTTTATGCACGCAACACGTCATTTGACAATATGGTACCATGGGTCAAGATTAATTCCGATCAATACGAATACGATGGGGTCTTTATTTATTTTATTGATAAACTAATTGTGGACCACTAACATCGGACTGCTAACTACGGACTAATAGATATTAAAAGTATTATAAGTATATATGAAACGATTATTTGAAAAGAAAATATGTTGATATATTATATATATGGTTAGGTTCATGATATCTATCGGAGACCAAGTCGTGTTAAATATCTTCAAGGTAAAAGTGAGTATATAGTCCCATTTTTAACTCTAAATATTTCGGGATGAGAATACATGCATTTTATGATTTACGTTATAGACACAAGTGATTAAAAATATATATTCTACGTTGAGTTGTACCACTGGCATACTTCCCTGTAACTTGATAACTACTATTTACATGCGGTATTGTAAACACGAATCCTGTTGATAGATCTATCGGGCCTGACAACCCCAACCGGACTGGACGACCAGTATTCAACGGTTGCACAGTACTTCGTTTCGGTGACTACACTTGGTACGGTGTAGTGAGATTTCATAATAAAGGGAATATGCGACGTTGATTAAATGTTAAGTATGGTTATCAAGTGCTCAACCACTTAGAATATTTTTATTTAAAACATTTATGTATATTAAATCTCGTGGTCTATATTTATAACGCTGCTAGCATTAAACCTATATCTCACCAACTTTATGTTGACGTTTTAAGCATGTTTATTCTTAGGTGATAATTAAAAGCTTCCGCTGCATTATGCCGAATTTAAGCAGGATTTGGAGTATGCATATTTGTGTCAAAAATAAAACTGCATATCGGAAGATTTGTAATGTGAAATATGTTGGAAATCGTATTGTTATTATCAAATTTAAAGTTTGTAAAACTAAGATTATCACTAAACGATAATCATTATTATGCTGTTTGAACCTTTGATTATAATAAAGGTTATGGTTTGTATTATAAAAACGTATGCAGATTTTGAAAAATGTCACATATAGAGGTCAATACCTCGCAATGACACCAATGAGTACGTGACGTTTATATTCGATATGAACGAGATGCTTCAGGTGGTATCAGAGCGTTGGTCTTAGAGAACCAGAAAATTTGCATTAGTGTGTCTTATCGAGTTTGTTAGGATGCGTTAGTGAGTCTGGACTTTGACCGTGTTTGATTTCGAAAACTATTGCTTATCCTTGTTGGTTAAAAATTAATATGTAAATATTATTTGGTACTAACATGCTAGTTGTTGTGTGATAGATGTCTGACTTAGAACTTGTTATCACATTCAGCGACTCCGAACCAGAATCCTCAGATGGTGTTCCAGTCATTAACCTATCCGATGATGAAAATGACACCTTTGGGGAAGACTCACAATTTCCAGATGAATCAATTAAAGAGGAACCGGAAAGTGATCCTGAGGAGGAAGAAATACAGGAAATTACGAAAGGCAAGTTAGAACGAGGAAAGAAACGAAAGGCTACTGAATTGGAAAATCCAAATCCCGAGTTTAGTGAGGATGTTGTGGCACCAACTCCACCAGACACTTCCACCCCTATTCCCGCTATTCCTATTAGTTCTATCCCGACATCCAGTTCTTTGGCCCCTCAGCCAAAACGTATGGAGACAGCCATGATAAGCTTTAAGCGATTTCTTTGTACACAAACATTTTAGGTTAAATGATGCGCTGTTGTTTTAAACCATGGGATCGTATAACGTTTTGTATAATATTACAAGTGTGGTTTGCTTAATGTTTGATGTAAGATAAGCATATGTAAAATAGTGAAGTGTGAAATGCAATAATTTTCCATGGTGGAGTATTATTTGGATGGTAGTAATTGATTTCCGTACTAAGCTATTAAGTATGAACTTTAACGGGTAGGTACTACCCTAGATATAATTATAAAACGCTAATAAGAAGAAAAGGCTTTTATAATAATAACTGGTTCATATTATTAATAAGCTACGATGTACTGTAAATACACACTACATCTATAATATTCCATGTGAATAATTATTTTTTTCATTCTTATTGAAGAATATGGCGCGAATGAACCGAATGACGGAACAAGAAATCGAGGAACTCATCAATCAGCGAGTGAACAACATAATGTTATGGGTCGAGGCTACAAGAGGTGCTGCAGTTAACCCAAATCCTCATGTGGAATGCACCTACAAAACTTTTCAAGGTTGCAAGCCCTCATCATTCAGTGGAACAGAAGGACCGGTCGGTTTAACCCGGTGGATCGAAAAGATTGAGTCTGTGTTTAAAATCAGTGGTTGTATTGAGAAGGACATGACCAAGTATGCATCGTGCACCCAACAAGATAGTGCACTCACGTGGTAGAAAAACTATGTGAAAGCCGTAGGAGGAGATGTAGCTTATGATACTCCATGGGAAGAATTCAAAACAATGCTAATCAACGAGTATTGTCCAAGGAATGAGGTTAGAAAGTTGGAAGCTGAATTACGAAGCCTGAAAGTTGTTGGTACTGAACTCACCAACTACAATCAGCAATTCATGGAATTAGCTTTGCTATGTCCCGAATTGGTACCAACCGAAGAAAGGAAGATAGAACTGTACAAAGATGGTTTGCCTAAAAATGTCAAGGCAAATGTTACAGCATCGAAACCCAAGACTATTCACGAAGCCATCACCATGGCAAACGATTTAATGGACAAGATTATTCTGGATAAGAACACCGATGTCAAGACATCAGAAAACAAAAGAAAGTGGGAAGGTAATCATCAACAATCCAACAAGAAACAAGAAATCACGCAAGGTGCGGTTAGTGGTTCAAGCTCAGGTTACAAGGGATGAAATCCTTTATGTAACAGATGCCACAAACATCACTCTGGTTATTGTAATGTGGTATGCAACAATTGTAATCGAAGGGGTCATCTTACTGAAGATTGTAGGGTTCCCGTTACAATTACAAATGACACCAAGACTCCTGCCACCAATGCAAATAGAACTGCCTTGGCCACTGTTACTTGTTATGGGTGTGGGAAACAGGGTCATTATAAGAGCCAGTGCCCGAATCCAGAGAAGAATAACGGACCTGCACGTGGAAGAGCATTTATTATTAATGCTAGAGAGGCGTGTGAAGACCCGGAGCTTGTTACGGGTACGTTTACCATTAATAACTTATCAGCATTTATTATATTTGATACTGGTGCTGATAGAAGTTATATGTGTAGAGACTTTTATGCTAAATTGAATTGTTCATCATTACCTCTAGATGCTAAGTATATGATTGAGTTAGCTAATGGTAAACTAATTAAAGCAGATAAAATTTGCCGTGATTGTTAAATAAATTTAGCCGGAGAAACGTTTAAAATTGATTTGATACCCGTAGAATTAGGAATTTTTGATGTAATAGTCGGCATGGACTGGGTGTCTAAAATAGGAGCTGAAGTTGTGTGTGCCAAGAAGGCAATTCGCATTCCTCGTAAGGATAAAACGCCAGTAATGATTTATGGAGAGAAGGGTAACTCAAAGCTAAAACTCATTAGCTGTTTGAAAGCCCAAAAGTGCTTGAAGAAAGGGTGCTATGCAATCTTAGCACATGTTAATAAAGTTGAAACGAAGGAAAAAGAGAAGAGCATCAACGACGTGCCTGTAGCAAAAGATTTTCCTGAAGTCTTTTCGGAAGAGTTGCCGGGATTACCTCCATTTAGATCTATGGAATTTCAAATAGATCTAGTACCAGGGGCGGCACCAGTGGCTCGTGCTCCATACAGACTTGCACCATCTGAGATGAAAGAGTTACAAAGCCAGTTACAAGAATTACTGGACCGTGGTTTCATTCGACCGAGCACTTCACCGTGGGGAGCTCCGATTTTATTCGTCATGAAGAAAGATGGATCCTTCCGAATGTGTATAGATTACCGTGAATTAAATAAGTTAACTATCAAGAATCGGTATCCACTACCGAGAATTGATGACTTATTTGATCAACTGCAAGGATCATGTGTTTATTCGAAAATCGACCTAAGATCGGGCTATCATCAACTACTCGTCAAAGAAGAAGATATTCCGAAAATTGCTTTCTGGACACGCTACGGTCATTATGAATTTTTGGTCATGCCGTTTGGATTGACGAATGCGCCAGCTGTATTCATGAACCTCATGAATCGAGTTTGTAGTCCGTATTTAGATAAGTTTGTTATCGTTTTCATTGACGATATTCTCATCTATTCCAAAAATGAGCAAGAGCATGAGCAGCATTTAAGGTTGGTATTAGAATTGTTAAGAAAAGAACAGTTATACGCCAAATTTTCTAAGTGTGCATTTTGGTAGAAAGAAGTGCAATTTCTTGGTCACGTTGTTAGTAGCAAAGGAATTCAGGTTGATCCAGCTAAAATTGAGGCCATTGAAAAGTGGGAGACTCCTAAGACACCAACACAAATACGTCAATTTTTGGGTTTAGCCAGTTATTATAGAAGATTTATTCAAGATTTTTCCCGAATAGTTAAACCATTAACAGCGTTAACGAAAAAAGGGAAGAAGTATGAATGGACTTCTGAGCAGGAGAGTGCATTTCAATTACTGAAGAAGAAGTTGACTACGGCGCCTATTTTATCGTTACCTGAAGGGAACGATTTTTGAGATATATTGTGACGCTTCACGACAAGGTTTTGGTTGCGTCCTTATGCAACGAAAGAAAGTTATTGCGTACACATCCCGACAATTGAAGATTCACGAGCGAAATTATACGACGCATGATCTAGAACTGGGAGCAGTAGCGTTTTCATTGAAGATATGGAGACACTACTTATATGGGGTTAAATGCACTGTGTTTACCGATCATAAAAGCCTTCAACATATTTTCGATCAAAAACAGCTGAACATGAGCAACGTAGGTGGGTCGAGCTGATAAACGACTATGATTGTGAGATTCGCTATCATCCCGGAAAAGCGAATGTAGTGGCCGACGCTCTAAGTAGAAAGGAACGAGAGCCAATTCGAGTACGAGAGATGAACATAAAAATTCGCATGAATCTCAACTCACAAATCAAAGAGGCTCAACGAGAAGCTCTTACTAAGGAAAACGTAGGAAATGAAATAATGAAGAAGTATGAGAAGCAACTCGTTATACAAGAAGATGGAATTCGATATTTTGCAAAACGTATTTGGGTACCAAAGTTGGGTTGATTAAGGAAGTTGATATTGAACGAGGCACATAAGACAAGATACTCGATATATCCTGGAGTTGGAAAGACGTATCAAGATCTTAAGACGCATTATTGGTGGCCTAATTTAAAGATAGACGTTGCAACATATGTCGGGGAATGTTTAACTTGTTCTAAAGTCAAAGCAGAACATCAGAAGCCGTCAGGGTTACTTCAACAACCAGAAATCCCAGAATGGAAGTGGGACGGTATTACCATGGATTTTATCACGAAGTTACCTAAGACTGCATGGGGTTATGATACCATTTGGGTAATAGTTAATCGTCTCACCAAATCTGCACATTTCTTGCCTATAAAAGAAACGTATAAAATGGAGAAACTATTACGATTATACATAAAGGAAATTGTTTCAAGGCATGGAATACCTATTTCCATTATATCCGATCGTGATAGTAGATTTACATCAAAGTTCTGGCAATCACTACAGGAGGCCCTGGGAACTCGTTTGGATATGAGCACCGCATATCATCCGCAAACTGACGGGCAGAGTGAAAGAACAATTTAGACTCTTGAAGACAAGCTCAGGGCATGTGTGATCGATTTTGGAAATGGATGGGATAAATATATAAAATTAGCAGAATTCTCGTATAATAATAGTTATCATGCGAGTATTAAAGCTGCGCTATTCGAAGCACTGTATGGAAGGAAGTGTAGATCCCCTATCTGTTGGAATGAAGTAGGAGATCGACGATTAACTGGTCCCGAGATCATACACAAAACTACTGAGAAGATAGTACAAATCAAGGAGAGATTGAAAACAGCCCGTAGTCGCCAAAAGAGCTACGCCGATGTCCGAAGGAAACCATTAGAGTTTCAGATCAGTGACATGGTTATACTAAAGGTGTAGTGACCCGAACTTTTCCATGTTTATATATATTAAATGAAATTGTTATTTACATGATTAAGTGTTTCCAACATGTTAAGCAATCAAACTTGTGAAGACTTGATTAATTGAAATAGGTTTCATATAGACAATTGACCACCCAAGTTGACCGGTGATTCACGAACGTTAAAACTTGTAAAAACTATATGATGACATATATATGTTTATATATATAGTTAACATGATATTATGATAAGAAAACATATCATTAAGTATATTAACAATGAACTACATATGTAAAAACAAGACTACTAACTTAATGATTTTGAAACGAGACATATATGTAACGATTATCGTTGTAACGACATTTAATGTATATATATCATATTAAGAGATATTCGTACATCATAATATCATGATAATATAATAATTTAAAATCTATTTTGATATTATAAACATTGGGTTAACAACATTTAACAAGATCGTTAACCTAAAGGTTTCAAAACAACACTTACATGTAACGACTAACGATGACTTAACGACTCAGTTAAAATGTATATACATGTAGTGTTTTAATATGTATTCATACACTTTTGAAAGACTTCAATACACTTATCAAAATACTTCTACTTACCAAAAATGATTAGAATTACATCCTCGTTCAGTTTCATCAACAATTCTACTCGTATGCACCCGTATTCGTACTCGTACAATACACAGCTTTTGGATGTATGTACTATTGGTATATACACTCCAATGATCAGCTCTTAGCAGCCCATGTGAGTCACCTAACACATGTGGGAACCATCATTTGGCAACTAGCATGAAATATCTCATAAAATTACAAAAATATGAGTAATCATTCATGACTTATTTACATGAAAACAAAATTACATATCCTTTATATCTAATCCATACACCAACGACCAAAAACACCTACAAACACTTTCATTCTTCAATTTTATTCATCTAATTGATCTCTCTCAAGTTCTATCTTCAAGTTCTAAGTGTTCTTCATAAATTCCAAAAGTTCTAGTTTCATAAAATCAAGAATACTTCCAAGATTGCAAGTTTACTTCCAAGTTTTCTAAATCCATTCCAAGTAATCATCCAAGATCAAGAAACCTTTGTTACTTACAGTAGTTTATCTTTATCATACAAGGTAATAATCATATTCAAACTTTAATTCAATTTCTATAACTATAACAATCTTATTTCGTGTCATGATTCTGCTTCAAGAACTTTCAAGCCATCCAAGGATCCTTTGAAGCTAGATCCATTTTTATCATTTCCAGTAGGTTTATCCAAGGAACTTGAGGTAGTAATGATGTTCATAACATCATTTGATTCATACATAAAAAGATGTATTATTCAACGTTATAAACTTGTAATCACTAGAACATAGTTTAGTTAATTCTAAACTTGTTCGCAAATAAAGTTAATCCTTCTAACTAGAATTTTAAAATCATCTAAACACATGTTCTATATCTATATGATATGCTAACTTAATGATTTAAAACCCGGAAACACGATAAACACCATAAAACTGGATATACGCCGTCGTAGTAAAATCGGGGGCTGTTTTGGTTGGAATAATTAAAAGCTAAGAAGAAATTTGATTTAAAAGCTATACTTCTGGAAAAATGATTTTTCTTATGAACATGAAACTATATCCAAAAATCATGGTTAAACTCAAAGTGAAAGTATGTTTTTCAAAATGGTCATCAAGATGTCGTTCTTTCGACGGAAATGACTACCTCTTTCAAAAACGACTTCTAACTTGTATTTCTGACTATAAACTTATACTTTTTTTGTTTAGATTCATAAATTTAAGTTCAATACAAAACCGTGGCCACTGGAATCAC
The DNA here is from genome assembly GCF_046630445.1 of Rutidosis leptorrhynchoides. Lineage (NCBI taxonomy): Eukaryota > Viridiplantae > Streptophyta > Magnoliopsida > Asterales > Asteraceae > Rutidosis > Rutidosis leptorrhynchoides. The sequence goes on from NC_092337.1 coordinate 145,727,217, forward strand.
TCAAAACGGATTAGAAACGAAGAAATGGCGAGTAAAACAAATTGATAAAAACTACTCATTTTACCTACGTGAAAGTTATTAATAAATCTATTCCAATCATAACCTAATCAACTTATATTGTATATTATGTAATCTTGAGATACCATAGACACGTATACAATGTTTCGACCTATCATTTCGACCCATCTATATATATATTGCGGAACAACCATAGACACTCTATATGTGAATGTTGGAGTTAGCTATACATGGTTGAGGTTGATTCCAAAATATATATATAGTTTGAGTTGTGATAAATTCTGAGATACGTATACACTGGGTCGTGGATTGATTCAAGATAATATTTATCGATTTATTTCTATACATCTAACTGTGGACAACTAGTTGTAGGTTACTAACGAGGACAGCTGACTTAATAAACTTAAAACATCAAAATGTATTAAAAGTTTTGTAAATATATTTTGAACATACTTTGATATATATGTATATATTGTTATAGGTTTGTGAATCAACCAGTGGCCAAGTCTTACTTCCTGACGAAGTAAAAATCTGTGAAAGTGAGTTATAGTCCCACTTTTAAAATCTAATATTTTTGGAATGAGAATACATGCAGGTTTTATAAATGATTTACAAAATAGACACAAGTACGTGAAACTACATTCTATGGTTGAATTATCGAAATCGAATATGCCCCTTTTTATTAAGTCTGGTAATCTAAGAATTAGGGAACAGACACCCTAATTGACGCGAATCCTAAAGATAGATCTATTGGGCCTAACAAACCCCATCCAAAGTACCGGATGCTTTAGTACTTCGAAATTTATATCATATCCGAAGGGTGTCCTAGAATGATGGGGATATTCTTATATATGCATCTTGTTAATGTCGGTTACCAGTTGTTCACCATATGAATGATTTTTATCTCTATGTATGGGATGTGTATTGAAATATGAAATCTTGTGGTCTATTGTTACGATTTGATATATATAGGCTAAACCTATAACTCACCAATATTTTTGTTGACGTTTAAAGCATGTTTATTCTCAGGTGAATACTAAGAGCGTCCGCTGTTGCATACTAAAATAAGGACAAGATTTGGAGTCCATGTTTGTATGATATTGTGTAAAAACTGCATTCAAGAAACTGATTTCGATGTAACATATTTGTATTGTAAACCATTATGTAATTGTCGTGTGTAAACAGGATATTTTAGATTATCATTATTTGATAATTTACGTAAAGGCTTTTAAACCTTTATTTATGAAATAAAGGTTATGGTTTGTTTTAAAAATGAATGCAGTCTTTGAAAAACGTCTCATATAGAGGTCAAAACCTCGCAACGAAATCAATTAATATGGAACGTTTTTAATCAATAAGGTGCTATATCATAAGGTGCTATATTTCACGAAATCAATTTACAACGATAATCGTTACATATATGTCTCGTTTAAAAATCATTAAGTTAGTAGTCTTGTTTTTACATATGTAGTTCATTGTTAATATACTTAATGATATGTTTACTTATCATAGTATCATGTTAGCTATATATATATCCATATATATGTCATCATATAGTTTTTACAAGTTTTAACGTTCGTGAATCACCGGTCAACTTGGGCGGTCAATTGTCTATATGAAACATATTTCAATTAATCAAGTCTTAACAAGTTTGATTGCTTAACATGTTGGAAACATTTAATCATGTAAATATCAATCTCAATTAATATATATAAACATGGAAAAGTTCGGGTCACTACAGTACCTACCCGTTAAATAAATTTCGTCCCGAAATTTTAAGCTGTTGAAGGTGTCGACGAATCTTCTGGAAATAGATGCGGGTATTTCTTCTTCATCTGATCTTCACGCTCCCAGGTGAACTCGGGTCCTCTACGAGCATTCCATCGAACCTTAACAATTGGTATCTTGTTTTGCTTAAGTCTTTTAACCTCACGATCCATTATTTCGACGGGTTCTTCGATGAATTGGAGTTTTTCGTTGATTTGGATTTCATCTAACGGAATAGTGAGATCTTCTTTAGCAAAACATTTCTTCAAATTCGAGACGTGGAAAGTGTTATGTACAGCCGCGAGTTGTTGAGGTAACTCAAGTCGGTAAGCTACTGGTCCGACACGATCAATAATCTTGAATGGTCCAATATACCTTGGATTTAATTTCCCTCGTTTACCAAATCAAACAACGCCTTTCCAAGGTGCAACTTTAAGCATGACCATCTCTCCAATTTCAAATTCTATATCTTTTCTTTTAATGTCAGCGTAGCTCTTTTGTCGACTTTGGGCGGTTTTCAACCGTTGTTGAATTTGGATGATCTTCTCGGTAGTTTCTTGTATAATCTCTGGACCCGTAATCTGTCTATCCCCCACTTCACTCCAACAAATCGGAGACCTGCACTTTCTACCATAAAGTGCTTCAAACAGCGCCATCTCAATGCTTGAATGGTAGCTGTTGTTGTAGGAAAATTATGCTAACGGTAAATGTCGATCCCAACTGTTTCCGAAATCAATAACACATGCTCGTAGCATGTCTTCAAGCGTTTGTATCGTCCTTTCGCTCTGCCCATCAGTTTGTGGATGATAGGCAGTACTCATGTCTAGACGAGTTCCTAATGCTTGCTGTAATGTCTGCCAGAATCTTGAAATAAATCTGCCATCCCTATCAGAGATAATAGAGATTGGTATTCCATGTCTGGAGACGACTTCCTTCAAATACAGTCGTGCTAACTTCTCCATCATGTCATCTTCTCTTATTGGTAGGAAGTGTGCTGATTTGGTGAGACGATCAACTATTACCCAAATAGTATCAAAACCACTTGCAGTCCTTGGCAATTTAGTGATGAAATCCATGGTAATGTTTTCCCATTTCCATTCCGGGATTTCGGGTTGTTGAAGTAGACCTGATGGTTTCTGATGCTCAGCTTTGACCTTAGAACACGTCAAACATTCTCCTACGTATTTAGCAACATCGGCTTTCATACCCGGCCACCAAAAATGTTTCTTGAGATCCTTGTACATCTTCCCCGTTCCAGGATGTATTGAGTATCTGGTTTTATGAGCTTCTCTAAGTACCATTTCTCTCATATCTCCAAATTTTGGTACCCAAATCCTTTCAGCCCTATACCGGGTTCCGTCTTCCCGAATATTAAGATGCTTCTCCGATCCTTTGGGTATTTCATCCTTTAAATTTCCCTCTTTTAAAACTCCTTGTTGCGCCTCCTTTATTTGAGTAGTAATGTTATTATGAATCATTATATTCATAGATTTTACTCGAATGGGTTCTCTGTCCTTCCTGCTCAAGGCATCGGCTACCACATTTGCCTTCCCTGGGTGGTAACGAATCTCAAAGTCGTAATCATTCAATAATTCAATCCACCTACGCTGCCTCATATTCAGTTGTTTCTGATTAAATATGTGTTGAAGACTTTTGTGGTCGGTATATATAATACTTTTGACCCCATATAAGTAGTGCCTCCAAGTCTTTAATGCAAAAACAACCGCGCCTAATTCCAAATCATGCGTCGTATAATTTTGTTCGTGAATCTTCAATTGTCTCGACGCATAAGCAATCACCTTCGTTCGTTGCATTAATACACAACCGAGACCTTGCTTTGATGCATCACAATAAATCACAAAATCATCATTCCCTTCAGGCAATGACAATATAGGTGCCGTAGTTAGCTTTTTCTTCAATAACTGAAACGCTTTTTCTTGTTCATCATTCCATTCAAATTTCTTCCCTTTATGCGTTAATGCAGTCAAGGGTTTTGCTATTCTGGAAAAGTCTTGGATGAACCTTCTGTAGTAACCAGCTAGTCCTAAAAACTGGCGTATGTGTTTCGCAGTTTTCGGGGTTTCCCACTTTTCAACAGTTTCTATCTTTGCCGGATCCACCTTAATACTTTCTTTGTTCACTATGTGACCGAGGAATTGAACTTCTTCCAACCAAAATGCACACTTTGAAAACTTAGCGTACAATTCTTCCTTCCTCAATACTTCTAACACCTTTCTCAAATGTTCACCGTGTTCTTGGTTATTCTTTGAGTAAATAAGTATGTCATCAATGAAAACAATGACAAACTTGTCAAGGTATGGTCCACACACTCGGTTCATAAGGTCCATGAACACAGCTGGTGCATTAGTTAAACCAAACGGCATGACCATAAACTCGTAATGACCGTAACGTGTTCTGAAAGCAGTCTTTGGAATATCATCTTCTTTCACCCGCATTTGATGATACCCGGAACGTAAGTCAATCTTTGAATAAACAGACGAGCCTTGTAGTTGATCAAATAAGTCGTAGATTCTCGGTAGTGGGTAGCGGTTCTTGATGGTAAGTTTGTTCAACTCTCGGTAGTCGATACACAACCTGAATGTACCATCTTTCTTCTTGACAAACAAAACAGGAGCTCCCCACGGTGATGTGCTTGGTCGAATGAAACCACGCTCTAAAAGTTCTTGTAATTGGCTTTGCAGTTCTTTCATCTCGCTGGGTGCGAGTCTGTAAGGAGCACGAGCTATTGGTGCAGCTCCTGGTACAAGATCTATTTGAAATTCAACAGATCGATGTGGGGGTAATCCCGGTAATTCTTTCGGAAATACATCGGGAAATTCTTTTGCAATGGGAACATCATTGATGCTCTTTTCTTCAGTTTGTACTTTCTCGACGTGTGCTAGAACAGCATAGCAACCTTTTCTTATTAGTTTTTGTGCCTTCAAATTACTAATAAGATGTAGCTTCGTGTTGCCCTTTTCTCCGTACACCATTAAGGGTTTTCCTTTTTCTCGTATAATGCGAATTGCATTTTTGTAACAAACGATCTCCGCTTTCACTTCTTTCAACCAGTCCATACCGATTATCACATCAAAACTCCCTAACTCTACTGGTATCAAATCAATCTTAAATGTTTCGCTAACCAGTTTAATTTCTCGATTCCGACATATATTATCTGCTGAAATTAATTTACCATTTGCTAATTCGAGTAAAAATTTACTATCCAAAGGCGTCAATGGACAACTTAATTTAGCACAAAAATCTCTACTCATATAGCTTCTATCCGCACCCGAATCAAATAAAACGTAAGCAGATTTATTGTCAATAAGAAACGTACCCGTAACAAGCTCCGGGTCTTCCTGTGCCTCTGCCGCATTAATATTGAAAACTCTTCCACGGCCTTGTCCATTCGTGTTCTCCTGGTTCGGGCAATTTCTAATAATGTGGCCTGGTTTTCCACATTTATAACAAACTACATTGGCATAACTTGCTCCGACACTACTTGCTCCGCCATTACTCGTTCCGACACCATTTGTTCCTTTCGTTCTATTAACCCCTGGTCCGTAGACCTCACACTTCGCCGCGCTATGACCATTTCTTTTACACTTGTTGCAAAATTTGGTGCAGAACCCCGAGTGATTCTTTTCACACCTTTGGCATAGCTGCTTCTGATTGTTGTTGTTGTTGCGGTTATTATTGTTGTTGGAATGATTATTGTAGTTGCTGTTGTTGTTGTTGTTGTTGTTGTTGTTGGGCCGTTTGTTGTAGTTGCGATTGATGTTACGATTGTTGGGATAATTGTTGCGATTATTGTTGTAATTGCTGTTGTTGTTGTATTGGTGATTCTTATCACCGTTTTCCTCCCACTTTCTTTTGACTTGCTTCACATTGGCCTCTTCAGCAGTCTGTTCTTTAATTCTTTCTTCAATCTGGTTCACTAGTTTGTGAGCCATTCTACATGCCTGTTGTATGGAGGCGGGCTCGTGTGAACTTATATCTTCTTGGATTCTTTCCGGTAATCCTTTCACAAACGCGTCGATCTTCTCTTCCTCATCTTCGAATGCTCCCGGACACAATAGGCACAATTCTGTGAATCGTCTTTCGTACGTGGTAATATCAAATCCTTGGGTTCGTAACCCTCTAAGTTCTGTCTTGAGCTTATTCACCTCGGTTCTGGGACGGTACTTCTCGTTCATCAAGTGCTTGAATGCTGACCACGGTAGTGCGTACGCATCATCTTGTCCCACTTGCTCTAGATTGGTATTCCACCATGTTAACGCAAAACCTGTGAAGGTATGCGTAGCGTACTTCACTTTGTCCTCTTCAGTACACTTACTTATGGCAAACACCGATTCAACCTTCTCGGTCCACCGTTTCAATCCGATCGGTCCTTCGGTTCCATCAAATTCCAAAGGTTTGCAGGCAGTGAATTCTTTGTAGGTGCATCCTACACGATTTCCTGTACTGCTAGATCCAAGGTTATTGTTGGTATGTAGCGCAGCCTGTACTGCGGCTATGTTTGAAGCTAGAAAAGTACGGAATTCCTCTTCATTCATATTCACGGTGTGTCGAGTAGTCGGTGCCATTTCCTTCAAAATAGTTAAATGGAACAAGTTAATCATACAGAATATTAAGAGTAGTTAATAGTATTTCGTAGCATAATATGAACTCATTTATAAAAGCTTTTTCTTCATATTAGCGTTTTATAAGTTTAAATTCGGGTAGTACCTACCCGTTAAGTTCATACTTAGTAGCTAATATACAATTCAACTACTACAATTCTATATGAAAAACTGATTATAATAATATTTCGCGTTCAAACTTTTATACAATATTTTACAAACTTACAATACCGCTTATTTTACATAAAGCATGAAATATAGCACACAATAACTTTGATACAAGATAGTTGTGAAGACAATTCTAGCTAGTACACAAGTCGTTCAGCAAAGGCAATAAAGACACGTAATTCATACGTCCAGAAACAAGTCATGCATTCTGGTTTTACTAGGACTACTTCCCATCCTTGGTCTTGTGCAACATAACCGTTATGGCCGTTGATAAGACAGCGTGTTGTAACGTCATCAAAGGGACGAGGGTTACGTAATGTCCAACAGTCCCGTAACAATCTAAAAACCTCATTTATTACCCCAATTACCGACTCCGTCACTTGTGGGAACGTTTTGTTTAATAGGTGTAGGCCGATGTTCTTGTTCTCACTTTGGTGAGAAGCGAACATTACTAATCCGTAAGCATAACATGCTTCTTTATGTTGCATGTTAGCCGCTTTTTCTAAATCACGAAGTCCAATATTCGGATATATTGAGTCAAAATAATTTCTTAACCCATTGCGTAAAATAGCATTTGGGTTCCCCGCAATATATGCGTCAAAGTAAACACATCGTAACTTATGGATTTCCCAATGTGATATCCCCCATCTTTCGAACGAAAGCCTTTTATAAACCAAGGCATTCTTGGAACGTTCTTCGAATGTCTTACAAACTGATCTCGCCTTAAATAGTTGTGCCGAAGAATTCTGACTGACTCTAGACAAGATTTCATCAATCATGTCTCCGGGTAGGTCTCTTAAAATATTGGGTTGTCTATCCATTTTGTGTTTTTATACTGTAAAATAGACAAGAGTTAGATTAAAAAAAAATACTTATTAATACAAGCAATTTTACATATATCATAAAGCATAAGCACTCTATATTACTTATATTACACCACACGAATACAACTATCTTATTCCGACTCGCTTGTTTCTTCTTCTTCGGTTTTGGTTCGTTTTGCCAAGTTTCTAGGGATATATGATGTTCCCTTAATACGAGCCGTAATTTTCCACATTGGTTTAGAAAAACCTGGTGGTTTAGAGGTTCCCGGGTCATTGTTACAACTTAAGGACTTCGGGGGTTGACGATACATATAAAGTTCATCGGGGTTGGAATTAGATTTCTCTATTTTTATGCCCTTTCCCTTATTATTTTCTTTTGCCTTTTTAAATTCAGTTGGGGTAATTTCTATAACATCATCGGAATTCTCGTCGGAATCCGATTCATCGGAGAATTGGTAATCCTCCCAATATTTTGCTTCCTTGGCGGAAACACCATTGACCATAATTAACCTTGGTCGGTTGGTTGAGGATTTTCTTTTACTTAACCGTTTTATTATTTCCCCCACCGGTTCTATTTCTTCATCCGGTTCCTCCTCTTCCGGTTCTGATTCTTCTTCCTGTTCCGACTCTTCTTCCGGTTCCTCTTCGGGAACTTGTGAATCAGTCCACGAATCATTCCAATTTACATTTGACTCTTCATTATTATTAGGTGAGTCAATGGGACTTGTTCTAGAGGTAGACATCTATCACATAATATCAAACGCGTTAAGAGATTAATATATCACATAATATTCACATGTTAAAAATATATAGTTTCCAACAAAATTTGTTAAGCAATCATTTTTCAAGTAAACACGGTCGAAGTCCAGACTCACTAATGCATCCTAACAAACTAGATAAGACACACTAATGCAAAATTCTGGTTCTCTAAGACCACCGCTCTGATACCAACTGAAATGTCCCGTTCTTATTGATTAAAAACGTTCCATATTAATTGATTTCGTTGCGAGGTTTTGACCTCTATATGAGACGTTTTTCAAAGACTGCATTCATTTTTAAAACAAACCATAACCTTTATTTCATAAATAAAGGTTTAAAAAGCTTTACGTAGATTATCAAATAATGATAATCTAAAATATCCTGTTTACACACGACCATTACATAATGGTTTACAATACAAATATGTTACATCGAAATCAGTTTCTTGAATGCAGTTTTTACACAATATCATACAAACATGGACTCCAAATCTTGTCCTTATTTTAGTATGCAACAGCGGAAGCTCTTAATATTCACCTGAGAATAAACATGCTTTAAACGTCAACAAAAATGTTGGTGAGTTATAGGTTTAACCTATATATATCAAATCGTAACAATAGACCACAAGATTTCATATTTCAATACACATCCCATACATAGAGATAAAAATCATTCATATGGTGAACACCTGGTAACCGACAATAACAAGATGCATATATAAGAATATCCCCATCATTCCGGGACACCCTTCGGATATGATATAAATTTCGAAGTACTAAAGCATCCGATACTTTGGATGGGGTTTGTTAGGCCCAATAGATCTATCTTTAGGATTCGCGTCAATTAGGGTGTCTGTTCCCTAATTCTTAGATTACCAGACTTAATAAAAAGGGGCATATTCGATTTCGATAATTCAACCATAGAATGTAGTTTCACGTACTTGTGTCTATTTTGTAAATCATTTATAAAACCTACATGTATTCTCATCCCAAAAATATTAGATTTTAAAAGTGGGACTATAACTCACTTTCACAGATTTTTACTTCGTCGGGAAGTAAGACTTGGCCACTGGTTGATTCACGAACCTATAACAATATATACATATATATCAAAGTATGTTCAAAATATATTTACAACACTTTTAATATATTTTGATGTTTTAAGTTTATTAAGTCAGCTGTCCTCGTTAGTAACCTACAACTAGTTGTCCACAATTAGATGTACAGAAATAAATCGATAAATATTATCTTGAATCAATCCATGACCCAGTGTATACGTATCTCAGTATTGATCACAACTCAAACTATATATATTTTGGAATCAACCTCAACCCTGTATAGCTAACTCCAACATTCACATATAGAGTGTCTATGGTTGTTCCGAAATATATATAGATGTGTCGACATGATAGGTCGAAACATTGTATACGTGTCTATGGTATCTCAAGATTACATAATATACAATACAAGTTGATTAAGTTATGGTTGGAATAGATTTGTTACCAATTTTCACGTAGCTAAAATGAGAAAAATTATCCGATCTTGTTTTACCCATAACTTCTTCATTTTAAATCCGTTTTGAGTGAATCAAATTGCTATGGTTTCATATTGAACTCTATTTTATGAATCTAAACAGAAAAAGTATAGATTTATAGTCGGAAAAATAAGTTACAAGTCGTTTTTGTAAAGGTAGTCATTTCAGTCGAAAGAACGACGTCTAGATGACCATTTTAGAAAACATACTTCCACTTTGAGTTTAACCATAATTTTTGGATATAGTTTCATGTTCATAATAAAAATCATCTTCTCAGAATAACAACTTTTAAATCAAAATTTATCATAGTTTTTAATTAACTAACCCAAAACAGCCCGCGGTGTTACTACGACGGCGTAAATCCGGTTTTACGGTGTTTTTCATGTTTCCAGGTTTTAAATCATTAAGTTAGCATATCATATAGATATATAACATGTGTTTAGTTGATTTTAAAAGTCAAGTTAGAAGGATTAACTTTTGTTTGCGAACAAGTTTAGAATTAACTAAACTATGTTCTAGTGATTACAAGTTTAAACCTTCGAATAAGATAGCTTTATATGTATGAATCGAATGATGTTATGAACATCATTACTACCTTAAGTTCCTTGGATAAACCTACTGGAAAAGAGAAAAATGGATCTAGCTTCAATGGATCCTTGGATGGCTCAAAGTTCTTGAAGCAGAATCATGACACGAAAACAAGTTCAAGTAAGATCATCACTTGAAATAAGATTGTTATAGTTATAGAAATTGAACCAAAGTTTGAATATGATTATTACCTTGTATTAGAATGATAACCTACTGTAAGAAACAAAGATTTCTTGAGGTTGGATGATCACCTTACAAGATTGGAAGTGAGCTAGCAAACTTGAAAGTATTCTTGATTTTATGAAACTAGAACTTTTGGAATTTATGAAGAACACTTAGAACTTGAAGATAGAACTTGAGAGAGATCAATTAGATGAAGAAAATTGAAGAATGAAAGTGTTTGTAGGTGTTTTTGGTCGTTGGTGTATGGATTAGATATAAAGGATATGTAATTTTGTTTTCATGTAAATAAGTCATGAATGATTACTCATATTTTTGTAATTTTATGAGATATTTCATGCTAGTTGCCAAATGATGGTTCCCACATGTGTTAGGTGACTCACATGGGCTGCTAAGAGCTGATAATTAGAGTGTATATACCAATAGTACATACATCTAAAAGCTGTGTATTTTACAAGTACGAATACGGGTGCACACGAGTAGAATTGTTGATGAAACTGAACGAGGATGTAATTGTAAGCATTTTTGTTAAGTAGAAGTATTTTGATAATTGTATTGAAGTCTTTCAAAAGTGTATAAATACATATTAAAACACTACATGTATATACATTTTAACTGAGTCGTTAAGTCATCGTTAGTCGTTACATGTAAGTGTTGTTTTGAAACCTTTAGGTTAACGATCTTGTTAAATGTTGTTAACCCAATGTTTATAATATCAAATGAGATTTTAAATTATTATATTATCATGATATTATCATGTATGAATATCTCTTAATATGATATATATACATTAAATGTCTTTACAACGATAATCGTTACATATATGTCTCGTTTAAAAATCATTAAGTTAGTAGTCTTGTTTTTACATATGTAGTTCATTGTTAATATACTTAATGATTTGTTTACTTATCATAGTATCATGTTAACTATATATATATCCATATATATGTCATCATATAGTTTTTACAAGTTTTAACGTTCGTGAATCACCGGTCAACTTGGGCGGTCAATTGTCTATATGAAACATATTTCAATTAATCAAGTCTTAACAAGTTTGATTGCTTAACATGTTGGAAACGTTTAATCATGTAAATATCAATCTCAATTAATATATATAAACATGGAAAAGTTCGGGTCACTACACTTTTCACCAGACAACCATCTCAGTTACACCACAACATGTAATTGTAGAGAAAGAATCTTCGGGTTCTGTTCAATCTAAGGCTTTGACTACAACGTATGCGGATGAAGTATGTAACTGGTCCATCTCAGTAGATACACAGAAAGCTAACGTTGTGTTTGTAGGTAAAAGCGAAGCAGAAATTGAATAGGAAAGAATTGTTCGGAAAAATGCAGGTTGTACTGGTAAGGATAATCCGAATTGCACATGCTATGTGTGCAAATGTGATGCTAGGTTGAAGAGAGCAGAAGAGCTTATGAAATTTTGCTTCAGGAAGAGGATTAAAGATAGGTTGTATGATAAATTTCGCAAAGCTAAGGACTTATCAGATCTTGAGTTTACTACTGACTCGTTTGATGAAGAAGAAGGGATGAGTTGTCATGTTGGTACTTGGTTCAGAAAAGAGCTGGAACATTTGCTCAATTGTGATCTTAAGAGTGGTGATGAGAAGATTGTTACTATTCAGAATCCAGTTTGTTCAGATCAAGGTGAGGGTAAAGGAGGTTATGAGGCTGATTACTCGGATAGAATAAGCTCAGAGTCAGAATCAGAATCAGATGCAGATTCTCAGGTTGGAAGAAATGACTATGCATTCATGGCCAACATGTCCGGTAATGATAAGGTATGTATTGACTCAGTTTCTAATTGTTCTAAATGCATTGGTTATGAACAGGAAATTGAGAGGCTTGAATGTGTTATCACTAAGCTTAATGAGATATCTGTTACATGTGAGACTTGTCCTAAGCTTAGAATTGACCTTAAGAATCTAAGTTTGGAGAATCAGACTAATAAAAAGAACTATGATGATGCACTTTTCTGAAGGTATTTCGTATGCCCGAGAGACATATTAAATTAACGTGGCTAACATGTTATGATCCAAGTCGGGTCATACCCAATAACAAACTTACCAACACTTTATATGTATTTAATCTTAACGACTGGATCGTTGAATAAATACGCGACACTTGAACTTTAGAAAATCGGTTTTCTGAAATGTTATTGCTTGAAATAAATTATTTGGATAATTTGTATTTAATTATTTATAGGTTTAAATAATTATGTTGTGTTATATTTTATAAGATTGGTTTATAAAATATATGACTTAACAAATGCACATTGTATATATATAACAAGTTTTATAAAATTGCAAAGTTTTATACAACAAGTCTTATAAAATATAAGCTTGGTTATAAAATATACATGTGCAGATTTTGGGGTTTCAAGGAGTCACCCCATGCTTGTTTTGTCACTTTTAAGACAACACAATTCCTTAGGCACATGCTTAAGAGGTTAACCAAGGTTTTGACCAAAATATACAAGCAATACACTTAAAATAAGCAAAAAAAAAACTGCACACTCCTCTCCTTGGAGCTGAAACTGCCGTGGGTTTACAAGGGGAAAAAGGGGTTCATTTTTCTTTGAGCAAGCTTAATTTCGAGTGTTGATTAAATCCTAACCAAAGTACAAAGTGTTGGTGATAAGTTTGGGGTATAACAACTTGAGGTTTCACACTTTTGGAGCTCCATTCATCATCATCATCTTCATCATTTACTAGCAAGCTTGGAGTAGGTATAATCTCTTTACTTGCTTGTAGTTTGTAAGTATATATCACAACTTGATCCTAATTGGGATTTAACTTTAATTGGTTAAAGTTTAACAAGTCTAAAATTGGTAATTAACATGCTTCCGCTTTCTTAATTCTTAAAATGGTTTAAGTATATTATGAACTTGTTAAATCCCAACAATGGTATCTAGAGCCGAAGTTGTTGAAATATGCTTCGAGATGGTTATTAAACCCACTATAATTTTGCATTCTATGAACATGCATGAAGTAGAATGTAAAATTTTCGGTTTTGGGTGGTTGTCATTTTGGCCAAAATCACTTGTGATTCTGCATTCTGTACTGCCAATCACTTGTGATTCTGTACTGCCAATCACTTGTGATTCTGTACTGCCAATCACTTGTGATTCTGTGTTGCCGATCACTTGTGATTCTGTATTGCCAATCACTTGTGATTCTGTGTTGCAGATCACTTGTGATTCTGTGTTTCCAATCACTTGTGATTCTGTATTGCCTATCACTTATGTTGATGATGTTCACAATCTAAGCCTTGACCTTGTGTTTGGTTGCATGCATGGTTGATTGATATTTATTCAATTGGTTTGTAATAATATTTATTCATTTGGCATGTAATAATTCATTTGGTTATGTAATTTATTTTATATTTGGTATGTAAAATAGATTAGGTTGTAATTTCATTTTTTAGACAAAATGTATTAGGATATATTTTGTAAAATGATGAAGAATGATGAAGACTTGAAGAACACATGAAGAAGCATTTGGATGCAAGGTTAAGTGGGAGATTTGAAATCTCCTACTTTGTGTAATTACCCCTTATTCGGTGGCATTTGTTTTCGGCTAAACAAATGTCTACCAAAATGGCTTGATTGTGAACATATTTGTTTTGCATGCATGGTTGTTTATTGTATGATTGTGGATTGTATGTTTGTATGCTACAAGTTAATCACACAAGTTAACAACAAGCAAAATGGAAATTTAATTGGTTAAATTATACATTAATTAACGACATGCAAAACGACAATTTAATTGGTTGAATAAAAAATGGCTAAAAGGACATTAATAAACGGTTATTAAGATCATGATTAGGATCATATATATAAAATGGTTTATAGACATGAAATTGGCTTTTCATAATGAACTATACACCAAATGCATGTTGGTGTATGGCAAATGTTTTCTTAAACTAGAATTTATGAAAACTTAAAATCCCTTAACTAAAACAAGGTAAACAAGTTAAACGCCATCCTTTTGTGGAAACACTTAGACATATTAGGAATCTCTTGATGGGATAAAGGTCACCTAACCGTCATGAGTGAACTAATATGAATAAGGTACACTTCGCATACATGTGGGATAAAGGTCACCTAACCACTTGTATGTTAAGTCTACATGTTTACACAAGTAGGACGACTTGATTTAGGAATCATGAACTTAGGGTCACCGAAGCATGAGGAACAAATAGGCGTTGATGGGATAAATATGCCATGCAAAAGGATTGCATGATCCCATAACTTAGAAGTTGCAAAAGGATTGAAATTGTCACATAAATGACTACCTAGCTAAATCAAATAACGGGATAAAGGTCACCTAACTGAAATTTGATTTACCGTTGGATTCTAAGATTTAATAAAACAATTAAAAATAAAAGGGTATTGTTTATTAAATTTAAAATCGATACTTAAAAGGACTTTGATAAATTTTGTAGATGGCTGCAAATAACAACAACATGCAAAATGCACCACTTAACCTAAACAACCTATCATTAAGGTCTCTCCTCGAGAAAGACAAACTCAACCATACGAACTTTATGGATTGGTTCCGTAATCTTAGGATTGTCCTCAAACTTGAGGACAAAGCGTATGTGTTGGAGGACCCTATTCCCGACCAACCGGATGAGGAAGATATAGAGGGCATGGCTTATTATGACAAGTATTGCGCCGATTCGGTGCAAGTCGCTTGTCTAATGCTTGGGACTATGATACCCGAACTCCAAAAGGATTTCGAACATCATAGTGCATATGACATGATTACGCAATTGAAGGAGATGTTCCTTCAACAAGCTCGTGTCGAGCGCTTCGAAACGGTTCGAGCGCTACATGCATGTCGTATGGATGACACCCAATCCGTCTCCTCTTATGTCCTCAAAATGAAGAGCCTTATTGATCGTGCTAACCGTCTTAACCTAAACATATCAAATGAGTTAGCCACCGATCTTATCCTTAATTCCCTATCAAAAAGGTTTGATCAATTTGTAATTAATTATAATATGAATGGGATGGATAAGAGCATAGGTGAGCTTCACGGTATGCTTAGAACGGCGGAAACTAGCATGGGTAAAAGGGCTTTACCCGTGTTAGCAATCGATCAAGGTGGGTCCAAAGGTAACACCTCTAAGCCAAAGGTGGCTAAGAGAAAAGGACCCGCCTATCAAGGCAAAGGGAAGGGGAAGATGGTTACCCCAACCATCAACAAGGCCAAGAAGCAAAAGGTCACCGAGAAGGCAAACCCCAAGGAAGACCCATGTTTCGGTTGCGGTGAGATGGGTCATTGGAAACGAAACTGTCCGGTCTACCTTAAGGAGTTGAAAGACAAGAGGGATGCAGGGCAAACCTCAGGTAATATATATATGGTATATATAGAGCTAAGTATTACTTCTTCTAATACATGGGTATTAGACACTGGATGTGGAACTCATATTTGCAATTCTTTACAGGGGTTCAAAAGAAGTGATCATAAGGCGGGAACATCAAGTCTCTATATGGGCAATGGTGCAAAGGTGCATGTTAAAGCTCAAGGAGATTTTATTTTGAAGCTTCCAAGCGGATTGGAACTTATTTTAGAAAATGTTTTGTATGCTCCGGATTTGTGTAGAAACATTATTTCTATTTCTCGCTTAAAACAATGTGGTTACGTTGTTAATTTTATTGATGATGATATTCATGTTTCTAAAGATAATGTATTCTATTTCAAGGCTTCGCCTTCAAATGGAATTTATGAATTGGTTCATGATGACACATCATCTAGTAGCTCAATGTACCATACAAGCACCAAGAAACTCAAAAGGGATTTGAGTGATTCCTACTTATGGCATTGTCGCCTTGGTCACATAAACAAGAACCGAATACATACACTTCAAAAGAATGGACTTTTGAAATCAAATGAAATGGATTCGTTTGAAGTATGTGAATCTTGTTTACAAGGCAAGATGACTAAAGCACCTTTCAAAGGGACCTATGAAAGGGCTAAAGATTTATTGGGATTAATACATTCGGATGTATGTGGACCCTTTAAACCCATGACTAGGAAAGGTGAAAGATACTTTGTTACTTTCATTGATGACTTTAGTCGTTTCGGATATGTCTACTTATTAAGACACAAGGACGAAACGTTTGAAGCATTCAAAGAATATCAAAACGAAGTACAAAATCAACTCAATAAGACAATTAAGGTACTACGTACCGATAGAGGAGGTGAATACCTAAGCGATGCCTTCCAAGATCATCTTAGGAGTTGTGGGATTATCTCACAACTTACTCCACCCGGAACACCCCAACTTAATGGAGTTTCCGAAAGGAGGAACCGAACCCTAATGGATATGGTTCGATCTATGATGGCAAGAAGCTCGTTGCCTCTATCATTTTGGGGTTATTGTCTAAGCTCCGCGGCTCGTATTTTAAATATGGCCCCAACCAAGAAGGTGGAACGAACTCCTCATGAGATGTGGTTTGGAAAACCTCCTTCTCTTTCATACTTGAAAGTATGGGGATGTGAAGCTTATCCTAAGCGTTATGTAGCAAATAAGCTACATGCTCGATCCACAAAGTGTATCTTCATAGGATATCCCAAAGATGACATGGGATATTACTTCTATGATCCATCCGAGCAAACCGTATTTGTTGCTCGGAAAGCGGAATTCCTTGAAACCAAGTTCCTTATGGAAGGTGATGGTGAAAGGAAGATAGATCTTGTAGAGGTACAAGATCAAGCCGATGATACACAATTGGTTGGCACTAGTACTCAGCATGAGGATGTTGAAAATGATCAAGTGGATGATCAAGGTACACAAGACGTTCGAAGATCTAGTAGGATTAGTAATCCTCCCGAGAGATATGGGTTTCTCGTGGAAGGTTGCTATACGGTTGATTTGGATGAACCGACAAACTACAAAGATGCTTTATCAAGAATTGATAAAGATAAATGGCAGGAAGCCATGAACGCCGAGATGCAATCCATGTATGAAAACCAAGTTTGGGAACTTGTTATGCAACCTCCTAGCTCCAAGCTAGTTGATTGCAAATGGCTTTTCAAGAAGAAAACCGACATACATGGAAACTTGGATACATACAAAGCTAGACTTGTAGCAAAAGGTTTCACTCAAACTCAAGGGGTTGATTATGATGAAACTTTCTCGCCAGTGGCAATGCTAAAGTCTATTAGGATATTATTTGCCATTGCTGCTCACTATGACTATGAAATATGGCAAATGGATGTCAAAACCGCTTTCCTAAATGGATATCTTGAGGAAGATGTCTATATGGTACAGCCCGAAGGTTTTGTTGATCCGAAAAATCCTAAAAAGGTATGCAAGTTGAAGAAATCAATCTACGGATTGAAACAAGCATCTAGAATGTGGAATCATCGCTTTAATGAAGAGGCAAAGAAATTTGGCTTCATTAAAAATGGTGATGAAGCTTGTGTGTACAAGAAGGCTAGTGGGAGCTCTATAATGTTCCTTGTGCTATATGTGGATGATATATTATTATTTGGGAATGATATTACCACAATGCAAGGAGTCAAAACTTGGCTAAAGAGTTGCTTCTCCATTAAGGATCTTGGAGACGCACAATACATATTGGGGATAGGGATCTATAGGAATAGATCCAAGAGATTGATAGGTTTAAGTCAAAGTACATACATTGATAAAATCTTGAAAAGGTTCAAGATGGAAAACTCTAAGAAAGGTTTGGTACCTATTCAAAGAGGAACCGTTCTCAATTCATCTCAGTGTCCTACCACGAAAGATGAACAAGAGAGAATGAAGAAAGTCCCATACGCATCTGCTATTGGGTCTATCATGTATGCGATGATATGTACTAGACCGGATGTGTCATGCGCTCTAAGCTTGACAAGTAGATACCAGAATAACCCAGGAAACAGTCATTGGATTGCTGTTAAAAGTATATTGAAATACCTTAGGAGAACTAAGGATATGTTTCTAATATATGGGTCTGGTGAGGAGGAACTCGCCGTAAAAGGTTACGTGGACGCGAGTTTCCAAACTGATCGAGATGACTCTCGATCACAATCCGGTTATGTCTTCATGTTAAATGGTGGTGCGGTCTCTTGGAAGAGTTCGAAACAGGAGGTTGTTGCGTTATCCACTACAGAGTCGGAGTACATTGCCGCCTCACTGGCAGCTCAGGAAGCTGCATGGATGAAGAAATTCATCGACGACTTAGGAGTGGTCCCTTCCATTCAGGACCCTCTTGAGATCTTTTGTGACAACGAGGGTGCGATTGCTCAAATCAAGGAACCTCGTGCTCATCAAAAGACTCGTCACATTGAGCGGAGATTCAACTACATCAGGGATGAGGTTGAAAAGGGAAAGATATATATTCACAAAGTTCACACAGATCATAATGTTGCGGATCCACTCACGAAGCTTTTACATGGGCCAAAACATGAGGGACATGTTTGTGCGTTAGGGCTTCGATATTCTAGTGATTGGAATTGATCTACTTTATGTATTGTAACGGAACGAATTAGTTCAAACTCATTAATATAATTATGGTATTAATTTAATTATGAGTCATGTTCCAATTTAGCATATTTCATCCATGAATAAACTATTATTCTAAATTCCGTAGTTGATCACATTTGTGGGAACAAGTGTGAGGTTTAGACTATTATGAACTCGGATTGGTATACATTCATAGGTTGAATGTGGGGCAAGGTTGCAACCAAGGTTCATAGATATTTGTGGGAAACAAATATTGGAAGACCCGCTCTCAAGAATTACTGTATAGAACTTTTGTGGTTGATCACATGTAATCTTGAGTAAAGGAGAATATCATTGTATCCTCTGACCTGAGATACATATTGGGTTCTGACATTCACCGAGTATTATGCCTTGATTCTTTTCTTCGCTATTCTGAAACATGGTAGTACATAAGGAAGAACTCAGGTATATTACAAAGTGTATATCTAGGACGTATGTAGTCAAGATGGAATTTGTCCCTCTTATTCGTTGAGAGTCAGATGTCTAAGGCCTGAAAAGTTAAATCTATAAGAGAGTGATCACTCTGTATCTCTTGGATTTAACATGACATCTAGGACGAAAGGAAATAATGAAAGATTCACCTAATCATATTCGAAATGGGAACTCGAAAGGGATGATGTTATTGAATGGCACAAAGTCATAACATATTAAGGGTGATGGACGGTGTGTTAGGCTGTATCCATCACTTGCATTAATTTCTTATGTTTCTCGTGCAAGTGGGAGATTGAAGGTATTTCGTATGCCCGAGAGACATATTAAATTAACGTGGCTAACATGTTATGATCCAAGTCGGGTCATACCCAATAACAAACTTACCAACACTTTATATGTATTTAATCTTAACGACTGGATCGTTGAATAAATACGCGACACTTGAACTTTAGAAAATCGGTTTTCTGAAATGTTATTGCTTGAAATAAATTATTTGGATAATTTGTATTTAATTATTTATAGGTTTAAATAATTATGTTGTGTTATATTTTATAAGATTGGTTTATAAAATATATGACTTAACAAATGCACATTGTATATATATAACAAGTTTTATAAAATTGCAAAGTTTTATACAACAAGTCTTATAAAATATAAGCTTGGTTATAAAATATACATGTGCAGATTTTGGGGTTTCAAGGAGTCACCCCATGCTTGTTTTGTCACTTTTAAGACAACACAATTCCTTAGGCACATGCTTAAGAGGTTAACCAAGGTTTTGACCAAAATATACAAGCAATACACTTAAAATAAGCAAAAAAAAAAAACTGCACACTCCTCTCCTTGGAGCTGAAACTGCCGTGGGTTTACAAGGGGAAAAAGGGGTTCATTTTTCTTTGAGCAAGCTTAATTTCAAGTGTTGATTAAATCCTAACCAAAGTACAAAGTGTTGGTGATAAGTTTGGGGTATAACAACTTGAGGTTTCACACTTTTAGAGCTCCATTCATCATCATCATCTTCATCATTTACTAGCAAGCTTGGAGTAGGTATAATCTCTTTACTTGCTTGTAGTTTGTAAGTATATATCACAACTTGATCCTAATTGGGATTTAACTTTAATTGGTTAAAGTTTAACAAGTCTAAAATTGGTAATTAACATGCTTCCGCTTTCTTAATTCTTAAAATGGTTTAAGTATATTATGAACTTGTTAAATCCCAATATTTTCTACCTTAATAAACAGAAAGACTATATTGATGTGATTAAGTCTTTAGAAAATCAGGTAGGTCACTTAAAATCAACTGTTATAGATGATGGAAGAGTGATTACTATATATTTGGGATAGACAGAGACTCTTAAGGCAGAAAGGGATTCATTTAAGTTGAAATACGAGTCTGAGAAAGCTAGGATTGACAATTGGCAGAGGATGTCTTATGTGAAACAGTCTTTGAATCATCCTAAAAAACAGGGTTTAGGTTATAACCAGGTCGCCCAGCCACTTTTGGGTGAATATATTAACAAACCGGTTGAGAAAAGTAAGGGTCCAGTTGTAGAACCAGGATATGGTAAGCCTAAGGAAACACCTGTTGAGAGTTCTGGTAAGGTAGTTGAGTCAAAGAAACCTTTAGATGTTGTCTATGAAACAGAGTCAGATACTGATATCGACACTGAGAAAGACAAAAAACCTTTTAAGTTTGTCACTAAACCGGTTACCATTCTGAAAAATCCTGCTAATGCTAGTAAGATGACTGAAAGTCAAAAGGCTCAGTCTAAGAGCACTGTGACTCCCAAACAGAATAAGAAGAAGAACACTCAGGGAGTGTCACATAAGTTTGTCAGTAAGGGAAGGATAGACGAAACAGGTCCTAAGGTAGAATAACCACCAACTGGTGCGAGTTCCAATTCTGGTAATGTGTCCAAGTATGTTCTGCCCGGTCATCGATAGACTGTTAAGCAACAAGTCTCATCAACCCCTACGACTAGATAACGTACTGAACCACCTAGGAGACAGTTTTCACCAATTAGACGCAAATTGTTTAACTCTCATGATGTTGATAATGTTAACTGCTTCAATTGTGGGAGGTTGGGACACAGGGCTATGAATTGTAGACCCATTCGACAGACACCCAGAAGGAAGGTTGATCTTAGTCCAAATCGTTCCTTTAATAGGAGATCACCTTCACCAGTGCTTAATTCTTCTTCTGTAAAAACAAATGATAAATTTTTTTTCAAACTAATGTTTACTATAGAAAACCATTACCGAATAATACAATTTGGAAACCTAAATTAGAAGTTAAGGGTGTTCAAAATCCTGAAGGTCCTTCTGGATCTAAAGGACAATGGGTGGAGTTGCCAGTTGTTGGTGTTGATGGAAAACCCACTGCCATTAGGGAATGGGTGACCCTTTCTAACTAATCCTCTTACTTTAATGTGCAGGTCGCCTACAATTCACGATGCAGTACTTAGATTGTTGATAGTGGGGCATCCAGGCACATGACAGGGAACTTATCCTTGCTTTCTAATGTGAAAACAGTGGATGGAGGACCAGTTTCTTTTGCAGGTAGTGAAGGAGGATTTATTACTGCTTAGGGTGTTATTGCTAATGAGAACGTCAGCTTTGATAAAGTTAATTATGTAGAGCAGATGTCGAACAATCTACTTTCAGTTTCACAAGTTGCTGACAAAAAGTATACCATTGCTTTTGATGATAAGTTTTGTTATATTTTGAGAAAAGAGTTTGTAATTCCGGAAGACATGATTCTGATGATGGCTCCAAGGTGCAAGGATCTCTATATCCTTGATATGCGTAAGGCTCATGTTAAAGCAGCTACAGGCCATCAGGCATTCGTTTCTAAGGCTACTGAACAGGAGTCGATTATCTGGCATAAGCGTATGGGTCATCTGAGTCTAAGGAAGATGAATAATCTAGTCCACAATGAATTAGTTGAAGGTGTAAATGTTAAGAGTTTTCATATTCCTGAAGGTTGTCTTCCGTGTAAGCAAGGGAAATAGACTAAGAAGTCACATACTGCCAGGAAGCATCATTCAGTTAATATTCCTTTGGAATTGTTGCACATGGACCTCTTTGGTCCAGTTAACTGTAAAAATCTCATTGGAGAGTCTTATTGCTTGGTAGTTACAGATGAATATTCCCGTTTCTCGTGGGTTGTTATGTTGAAACACAAGTCAGATACTTTCAATCATATTAAAGTTTTGATTCTGAAGCTCGAAATTTTGTATAAGTTGAAGGTTAGAAAGATTCGTACAGATAATGGTACGGAATTTAAGAACAATCAGATGCTGCTGTTCTGTAATGAGAAGGGGATACAACAACAGTTCAGTGCTGCTTATACACCTCAATCAAATGGTGTTACGAAAATAAAGAATAGGACTCTAATTGAAACCGCAAGAACAATGCTAGCTGATTCATGTCTTCCAATTGTTTTCTGGGGTGAAGCCGTGAGTACTGCATGATACGTGATGAACAGAGTTCTAGTGGTGAAGAGACATGGTAAAACATGTTATGAACTATTACACAAGAGAAAGCCAAACATTAAACATTTTGAACCCTTTGGTGCACCTTGTACTATTCTGGTACGAGACGCTGGAGGAAAATTTAATTCAAAGGTGATCTCTGGTATCTTCTTGGGATATGGGAATCCGAACAAACGGGTGTATAATAATGAGTCAAAGTGTGTGGAAGAACGTTATGAGGTTGATATTCAACGCAATGCTCCACCTCGTGTTAGTAAAGGGTTCGCATGGCAGTTTGAATATGATAAGTTATTTGATTCCTTCAATCTTCCACCAGATGCTAAAGATGAAGAAGTTTTACTCAGATATTGTTTGATTCTCAGAACTCTTCTGAGAATGTTATCACTACTCCAGCGCAGGTTCAGAATCCAATTTCTAGCTTACAACCAAGTCCGCAGAGTGTTAGAGGTGATTTTGATTCAAATGAGGACGGGGTAGTATATACAGATAAAGATAGTGAGCTTGAAGATGATGAGGAAGTTAGTCGAACGTAACTGACTGAGGAACATCTTAATCCTCTATATAATCAACCACCAACTGTAACAGTGACTGAACCGCCAACTGAAGCAGGAGGTGTACGTTGATCTAATCGTGTTATTCTGCCACCTAAACGCCTTGATGATTATTATGTGGATTCAAGAGGCATTCCTCACATTAGTATTCCTCAAGCGAAGTCTAATGAAGCTTCTACGTCTGGAGTTCCGACTACATCAGAGGTTCCCGTGACTAGTGTAAGTTCAACAATAGCAGAAGATGTTCAGACAGAGAGTGCGAATGTGGTAACAGCTTTTTATTCAACGTTGAATAAGACAGGAAGAATATTTGTGCATGCTCACTCATGTTATGTGTGTCAAATCGAACCTAAAGATGTTTATGAGGCATTGAAGTTTGACGAGTGGATTAGTGCAATGCAAGAGGAGCTATTACAATTTAAACATTTAAAGGTTTGGAAGCTAGTCAATTCACCACATGGTTGTGTGCCCTATGGTCTTCGATGGGTTTTGAAAAATAAGAAGGATGAACAGGGTATTGTTATCAGAAACAAAGCTAGATTAGTGGTAAAGGGATATCAACAGATCCCTGAAATTGACTATGATGAGGTTTTTGCTCCGGTTGCACGACTGGAAGCAATTAGGATTTTCTTGGCTTTTGCATCCTTCATGTGTTTTAAAGTTTTTCAGATGGATGTTAAAAGTACGTTTTTATACGGAGAGATCAATGAAATAGTGTTTGTTGAACAACCACCTGGTTACAAAGATCCACATTTCCCAGAAAAGGTTTATCGACTTGAAAAGGCACTCTATGGTCTTCACCAAGCTCCTAGAGCATGGTATGCAACGTTGTCTAACTACATGGTTGAAAACCGTTTCAGGAGAGGTGTCATTGATCAAACACTTTTCATCAAAAAGAAGGGACAACATCTTATGTTAGTGCAGGTTTATGTTGATGATATTATCTTTGGGTCAACAGATCAGAGAATGGTTGATGAGTTTGAGAAGGTCATGCAGCAGAAGTTCAAAATGAGTTCAATGGGAACAATAAAGTTTTTCTTAGGTCTGCAGGTAGCTCAGACGGATAAAGGCATCTTTTTGCATCAAACCAAGTATGTAACTGATATTCTGAAGAAGTTTCAAATGGAAGCAGAAAGACCAGCTAAGACTCTGTTGTCTGTGAATCATGGGATATCTCCTGAGTGTGAGGGTGCTTCAGTGGACCAAACATTATACAGGGCAATCATAGGCTCTCTAATGTATCTTACAGCTTCTCGACCAGAAATCATGTTTGCGGTTTGTCTGTGTACCCGTTATCAGGCAAATCCTAATGTTCATCATATGTTGGTGGTTAAAAAGATTCTGAGGTATTTGAAGGATACACCGAGCTTAGGATTATGGTATCCGTGTGAGGATGGTTTCGATCTCACAGCGTATAGTGATTCTGACTATGGAGGTTGTAAGAAAGATTTTAAGTCAACATCAGGGGGTTGTCAATTTCTGGGAAGCAAACTTGTTACCTGGCAGTGTAAGAAGCAGACAGCAGTGGCTCAGTCCACTTGTGAAGTAGAATACATTGCCGCAGCCAGCTGTACATCTCAGGTCATCTGGATTCAACAGCAATTACGTGACTACGGTTTGCAAATTTCTAAGACTCCTATTTATGTTGATAATACTGCTGCCATAGCTGTCACTAAAAATCCCGTAAATCATTCTAAAACGAAACATATAGGGATTAAATACCATTTCATTAGAGATTGCTATGAGAAAAAGCTGATAGATGTAGTGCAGATAGACACTATCGCCCAAAGGGCTGATCTCTTCACAAAAGCTTTTGATAAACCACGCTTTGATTTTCTGTTAAAGGAAATAGGTATTAAATTGCTTACTGACGTGGTTCCTGAAACTGAGGTTCCTAACACAGAGGAACCTAACCAAGAGACTGAGTTATGACGGTTTTGCAACTTCTTGGATAATTTGTGTAGCTTTGCATGGTAGTTTGTAGATCATTTGCATGTTTACTTTCCTTTTGCATGATAGATTAGTTTTTGATGATATTTCTGCATGTTTGCTTATGTTTTTAGATAGTTTTATGCTTTTGTACAGAGAAAATCAAAAAGTCATAAAAAATCAGAAAAACCAGAAAAACCAGAAAAACAAATAAAAATTGAAAAGTAGAAAATCCATAAAAATTGAAAAAAACCTGAAAATGAGTTGCTTATTCTATGTTATGGGAAGTGATTGCAATACTGAACTGACATGTAAGTTGTGAACAACGAGTAATACAGGATGACTGATAATGTGTTAGTAGACTTTATTGGCCTAATTCTAGATAGAGATGATCACATTAACAAAGCGTAAATATCATGATGAGGAAATCATGGAAAGATTTACAGCGGTTGAGGGTAGTCACCTACTTATCATTGAATATGTACTGAGAAATAATTGTTCAGAAACTCAACAGACGGTTGAGGTCTCCCCTACTACGATTTATACTCGGTAGCAAAGGATAATTTTGTGAGTCCCCAAGGTGAGCATACTTTGTCTAGGATGCATACTTGTTTCTATTTACCTTTATTACTTGGACCGAAATTCAACAACATACATATCGGGTACCCGAAGGGAGGTATTTTCTCTAAAAGGGTTGAGAGGTGCAATCTTGTATCACATACACAGAATGATTTGTATATTGCAACGTCATCGGGTTCTAGATTTTAGCATCAGAAGATTGGTCTTCTGTACAGTTACTTCTAAAGTCAAAGTCAGTGGTGCATCGTCTTCTTGTATAGTTGTAGTTATTTATTTATTTTGTTTTGTTCGTTTTATGGAGAAAAGACAACATCAGAAAATCCAAAAATTTTTTTTTTTGCAAGTTATGTTATGTTTATGTTTATTTATTCTACGTTGTAAATAACATGATGCACCACATTACTGCAAGAGAATCATGGATCAAGAATTGAACACAACTTCAGAGATTCCTATGTTATCTAAGTTAGAGACAATAGATAATACCATCGGAGATTTATTTGGAAGATTTAGTTATCTACATCCGAAGGGGAGAAATTTATCAGATCATCAGATATAGAGAACTTAAATCATTCAGTTCACATCACATTTGGTGAACTTTACATCTTTTGTCTGTGGTATGAGATTGTACCTATTGACCTGGATAGAGGGAATATCTTCTGGAGGATATCTTAGCGTTCCATCACTCAAATATATATATATATATATATATATATATATATATATATATATATATATATATATATATATATATATATATATATATATATATATATATATATATATATATATATATATATATATATCACTTCCATCCATCCAACATCATACATCATACTATTTCCGTTTAAGTATGGGGTTTATAGTGGTCGGTATGCGTCTTAACAAAGTATGCAATAAATTTGAGATTCACAAGATTATCTGAAACGAAAAGTGTAAGTTTAAGGTAGAAGCTCATGGATGACAGGGTTGCTAGAAACATCGTGAGATGATTCTGTCCAATCAGATTGAAAATACATTGATGTGATAAGAGGACATCGTCAACATGTTGTGCTCAATTGTTCTACCTGAAACATCGTGCGATCTCAAATGAGGACTGACTTCGTGATCTAATTCAAACATTGAAAAATGTTAATGTAATTAAATATAACGTGGTCATCGAAATCTAGGGTGAAAGTTGGTAAACGTTCACCGATATATTTGAAAGTTGTTCTGTATATGCTTTATCATGTAAGTTATTGATTGATTTGTGGAAAAACATGTCAATATAGTTCAGTTCTGATCCCCAAATCAAAAAGATTTAATCAATTTGATATGTCAACTCACAAAAAGATGTGTTGTGCTCCCTGTAGTGTGATTCATGATAAGCTGTATTACTTGATCATGTGCTGATAACATCATATACTCTTTTATGCTATTGTTTAATGAAACTGATGTTAGAAGTTGATCTATTGGAGACTTAAAAGGTTGAATGTTATTGAATATGTCTGGTATAATATTGCTAATCATGACACACTGGATCTTTTACTGTAATTTGCTTTGTCTATTTGCATGTGCATGCATTTCTGAGAATGTTTGCATTCATAAGTTAGTTGCATGTGCATTTCTGTTTCATAATTTTAAGCTTAACAACTCAGTTCTCGGAAAGGTTTAATGTGAAAAGAATCCTCTGTTTTACATTAAATTAGAGAATAAATTGTTTAGAGCTTAAAGGAACAAAGTGTGTTTGTTTTTATACTGTGGAGATCAGTCCCAGGGGAAGTGGATAAGGAAGGTGTTGTGGAATTGAAATCTAAATTTCCTAAGTTTTCAACCCTAAAGACAGTCGACCGAGTGAGTGAACACACATGACCGTGTAAGCTACTCACACTACCGACTGACTTGGTGATATACTGAGATGTGTTTGACACACACTCGGCCGAGTGTGTATTCATTCACGGCCGATTAGGTGACACACTCGACCGAGTGTGTCTGGGGGTATAAAAAGGATTTGAGTCCCAAACGGCTCAGAATACTTGTGTGATTTTGGGATTGAATTTTACCAAGTTTTTCAAATTTAAAGAACGAGTTTTTGATCTCTAGTTTTAGATACATCTTTCTCTCGTGATCACAGCGCCACTAACAAGGTATCATAACTCGTTTTCTTTTGCTCATAATCTTTGATTTTATATTCGAAATGCAAAACACGAATTGAATTCTTTTTAGACTTAATCTGTTAAAGTTAGTTGTTTGATTATGTTAATCAGCATGTTTAGAGACTATTGTGACCAGATCTTGAAGCAAAAACAGCAGATTTCATTGATTTGCAAAGTTAGGGTTCTCAGATTCGATGAACACGCTCGACCGAGTGTGTGACACACTCGACCGAGTAAGTTTACACAGTCGAACGTTCTAAGATACACACGACCGTGTGTGTATACACACTCGACCGAGTGTATAGAAATCCTAATTTTTGAATTTTGCTGTTTTTGATTGTTTTGTTAAGTTCATATCATGTTATACTGAATGTTTTGTGTAGTTTTGCTCTAAGAATGTCGGGTCCAAGTAGTAGG
This sequence comes from Rutidosis leptorrhynchoides, assembly GCF_046630445.1. Classification (NCBI taxonomy): domain Eukaryota; kingdom Viridiplantae; phylum Streptophyta; class Magnoliopsida; order Asterales; family Asteraceae; genus Rutidosis; species Rutidosis leptorrhynchoides. Next base: position 145,755,751 of record NC_092337.1, read on the forward strand.
ATAAGTGGAACTTGGGACTATGATCTTGAACGTAAGAGAGCTTTAGCCAAACACAGGCCTATCCATGTAGAAACCAAAGTTGTTGCAACCCAGATCACTCAAGATCAGTGGAAAGGTTTAGATTGTATAACATTTCTTCAGATAGGGAATCATTTCTGTCCTAAGCTTATCCGAGAGTTCTATTCTAGTGTGGCCATTGAGAAGAAGCATGTTCATGCTAATTTCTTTGGTAATGCCTATAAGTTGACCATAGCTGACTTCACAGATCACTTCCTATTGAATTACTGGGGAGCCAAGGTATATTGCCCTAGTAAAGATATTAGAAAGATTTCTAGCAAATTTGATGCGGGTGGGGTGGCTGCTCACATCCCCAAGCCAGGGTATGTAATTGGTTCCAATAGAATTGAGATCAGAGATAGTGATGTTAGGGATGATTTGGTGTCTAACTTGAGGATTATCAAAAGAAACGTGGTGTTTAGAGATCCATCTGACGATTTGTTATCTGGTACTGAGGCTGTTCTGTTGTATTGTCTTATGGAACGTATCAAGGTAAATTTTAGTTAGATTGTCATTAATATCATGAAGGATGCTTTGGATAACGAGGAAAAACCATTTCCCTATGCCGTCCTTTTAAATCATTTGTTTGATGAGCTTGATCTGTTTGAGGACACGAATTACAAATTGAAGCTAGTACCAGAGGATGTTATTGAAGCATAATCCTTATGCTTGTGATTTAGTGTGATTATGTTTAACTATGGTTATTATGTAATTTGATAAGGCTAGCATGTTAGCCTTTGTACTATGGTGTGTAATAAACAATAACCTCTGAACGATGTAAATGTGTGGGTATTAGTTAATGTGCTTGTTATGTTTGTTTATCCGTTGATTCGTATGATTAACTAGATACCCCATGATACATGGAGGTAAATGCTTCTTAGTTATATTGTTTTGAGTGTTTTTCAGATATTCACTATGTCTCAAGAACAATAGCAGATGTCTGATGAAGAACGTGAACCATGAATCCCTTTATCTTCTGAGTTATCAGGTCTGATTGGTCGAGAAGATACAAACGTACTTGCATGTGTTGACGAAAAGGGTCCTGAGGCCCAAAGAGGATGTTTTGGTCCTATTATTGCATTCTTGAAGCGTTCCAGGATCTTTAAAGCTATTACTGCTGAGTGTATTCCATATTATTCTCATCAGAGAACATTCTGGGAGGTTGCTCAAGTTGTTACTGAAGATAACATGAAGGTGATATTGAGTTCTGTCAATAACATGATTGTTCGTATTTCGGCACCGACTATCAGGGAAGATTTGGGGTTCCCAGATAATGATGATATGCCAACTGATTTGTCGATTCTAAAAGTTAGAAGGTGTTTAAAGAGATGTGGTTATACTGGTGATATAACCAAAGCTGTTAAACGTACGAAGCTTCCAAGGCAGTACCGATACTTTATGTACGTTCTTCTTAGGTGTTTGAGCCCGATGCAGGGCGGTTTTGATGAGATGACAGCTAAGTACAGCTCTATGTTTGTTGCGTTACTTTTGAACGCTGATTTTAACTTTTCTCAAGTGATTTTTGATGGAATGGTTCTGAATGTTAAGAGGAAGATTCATCTGATGTTCCCGAGGTTTCTTCAGATTATGCTAGAGAAGCAAGTTCAGGGGTTAGTGAAAATTCCTGAGGATGAGCTAAAACAGAATCATTTAAATGATCAATCATTCAATAGGTTTTTGCAGAGCCGGGTTGAGGTTTCGGAGAAAGGGTTGATCGGTCATCTGATTAATGAGAATTACGTGTGTCCTAAAGGATTGAGTTGTCGTCATGAGAATAGTACATCTGGGGATGAGACTGATATTACTATTGAAGGAGGAGAAGAGGTAAATCAGCCACCGCCAAGACAAACTGGTCCTCGATTAGTTGATGAAGAGAATGTAACAGCGCTTGATGAGAGTCAAGTGGATCTGGTTAAAAGGAAGTTGGCTGAAACTCCTAAGGTGTCAACAAGAGGGAGACAAAAGCGTTTGAAGATTTTGGTTAAGGATGGAAGTTCATATTCCACAACAAAGTCTCAGCCAAAGGTTGCTCCGACTGTTCAAGCTACTGGTGGTTCTACTCAAACTCCACCCACTCAACTACAACAAACTACATCTTCTCAGCAAGTTCAAGCTTTTCAACGTCCTGAGGTTGCTTCAGGTTATTTGTCAGGAATAGTTAACCAGAGATTGATTCAGTTGTCTGCTGATTTTGTTAAATTTCAAAAGGCTGCTGACGAAGACAAAAGGAAGACAGAAACTGAAATGTCTGAGTTTAGGAAGTTAGTTGATCGACAACAGTTGAAGATTGATGAACTAGAGAAAAATGTGGGAAGTCAAGCTGGTGAAATTTTAACTCTTCAGACTCAAAATCAAGAATTGACTGAGAGGTTAAATGAATGGGAGAAAAAGGTTGTGGTTGAAGAGGAAGATGGAGAACCAGATCCATTTGGTACTTTTGGTGAAGCAGAGGAAGACAGGGTTGTTGAAGTTGCTAAGGGCTACACGGAGGATAACCCGCTGTATGTAACTCCTCTTCAAGTTATAACAGTTTCTGAATTTTTAGCTATGCAGGATTGTCTTAATCACACTACTATTAACACTGATTTAGAAGAAGGGGAGATCCCTCCGGATCTCACCGAAACTGAGCAGGAATTGATGGAGCGTCTAGAGCTAGAAGCTAAGGAATCTGCTGACGCGGCATCAAAAGCTTTAACCGAAGCTTCGACTTCAGGGGCTCATAATGTTGATGATGATATGAGTGATACTGATGTTTTTGATGAAAGTGATAACAGTTTTGATGAAGTTGTTATTGAGGATGAGCCAACCGAGCCTTATCTGTAGTGACCTGAACTTTTCCATGTTTATATATATATTAAATGAAATTGTTATTTACATGATTAAGTGTTTCCAACATGTTAAGCAATCAAACTTGTTAAGACTTGATTAATTGAAATAGGTTTCATATAGACAATTGACCACCCAAGTTGACCGGTGATTCACGAACGTTAAAACTTGTAAAAACTATACGATGACATATATATGGTTATATATATAGTTAACATGATTTTATTATAAGTATGTATCTCATTAGGTATTTTAACAATGAGTTATATACATAAAAATGAGACTATTAATTTAAGAAACTCGAAAACGATATATATAACGATTATCGTTATAACAACGTCTTACTAGGTACATATGAATCATATTAACATATTGATACACTTGGTTAATTATGTTAAATGATAAGTAAATATATTATTAAGTGTATTAACAATGAAATACATATGTAAAAATAAGACTACTGACTTAATGATTTCGAAACGAGACATATATGTAACGATTATCGTTGTAACGACATTTAACTGTATATATATCATACTAAGATATATTATATATCATAATATCATGATAATATAACAATTTAACATCTCATTTGTTATAATAAACAATGGGTTAACAACATTCAACAAGATCGTTAACCTAAAGGTTTCAAAACAACATTTACATGTAACGACTAACGATGACTTAACGACTCAGTTAAAATGTATATACATGTAGTGTTTTAATATGTATTCATACACTTTTGAAAGACTTCAAGACACTTATCAAAATTCTTCTACTTAACAAAAATGCTTACAATTACATCCTCGTTCAGTTTCATCAACAATTCTACTCGTATGCACCCGTATTCCTACTCGTACAATACACAGCTTTTAGATGTATGTACTATTGGTATATACACTCCAATGATCAGCTCTTAGCAGCTCATGTGAGTCACCTAACATATGTTGGAACCATCATTTGGAAACTAGCATGAAATATCTCATAAAATTACAAAAATATGAGTAATCATTCATGACTTATTTACATGAAAACAAAATTACATATCCTTTATATCTAATCCATACACCAACGACCAAAAACACCTACAAACACTTTCATTCTTCAATTTTCTTCATCTAATTTATCTCTCTCAAGTTCTATCTTCAAGTTCTAAGTGTTCTTCATAAATTCCAAAAGTTCGAGTTTCATAAAATCAAGAATACTTCCAAGATTGCAAGTTTACTTCCAAGTTTTCTAAATCCATTCCAAGTAATCATCCAAGATCAAGAAACCTTTGTTACTTACAGCAGGTTATCTTTCTAATACAAGGTAATAATCATATTCAAACTTTAATTCAATTTCTATAACTATAACAATCTTATTTCGAGTGGAAATCTTACTTGAAATTGTTTTCGTGTCATGATTCTGCTTCAAGAACTTTCAAGCCATCCAAGGATCCTTTGAAGCTAGATCTATTTTTCTCATTTCCAGTAGGTTTATCCAAGGAACTTGAGGTAGTAATGATTTTCATAACATCATTCGATACATACATATAAAGCTATCTTATTCGAAGGTTTAAACTTGTAATCACTAGAACATAGTTTAGTTAATTCTAAACTTGTTCGCAAATAAAAGTTAATCCTTCTAACTTGACTTTTAAAATCAACTAAACACATTTTCTATATCTATATGATATGCTAACTTAATGATTTAAAACCTGGAAACACGAAAAACACCGTAAAACCAGATTTACGCCGTCGTAGTAACACCGCGGGCTGTTTTGGGTTAGTTAATTAAAAACTATGATAAACTTTGATTTAAAAGTTGTTATTCTGGGAAAATGATTTTTATTATGAACATGAAACAATATCCAAAAATTATGGTTAAACTCAAAGTGGAAGTATGTTTTCTAAAATGGTCATCTAGACGTCGTTCTTTCGACTGAAATGACTACCTTTACAAAAATGACTTGTAACTTATTTTTCCGACTATAAACCTATACTTTTTCTATTTAGATTCATAAAATAGAGTTCAATATGAAACCATAGCAATTTGATTCACTCAAAACGGATTTAAAATGAAGAAGTTATGGGTAAAACAAGATTGGATAATTGTTCTCATTTTACCTACGTGAAAATTGGTAACAAAAATATTCCAACCATAACTTAATCAACTTGTATTGTATATTATGTAATCTTGAGATACCATAGACACGTATACAATGTTTCGACCTATCATGTCGACACATCTATATATATTTCGGAACAACCATAGACACTCTATATGTGAATGTTGAAGTTAACTATACAGGGTTGAGGTTGATTCCAAAATATATATAATTTGAGTTGTGATCAATACTGAGATACGTATACACTGGGTCATGGATTGATTCAAGATAATATTTATCGATTTATTTCTGTACATCTAACTGTGGACAACTAGTTGTAGGTTGCTAACGAGGACAGCTGACTTAATAAACTTAAAACATCAAAATATATTAAAAGTGTTGTAAATATATTTTGAACATACTTTGATATATATGTATATATTGTTATAGGTTCGTGATTCAACCAGTGACCAAGTCTTACTTCCCGACGAAGTAAAAATCTGTGAAAGTGAGTTATAGTCCCACTTTTAAAATCTAATATTTTTGGGATGAGAATACATGCAGGTTTTATAAATGATTTACAAAATAGACACAAGTACGTGAAATTACATTCTATGGTTGAATTATCGAAATCGAATATGCCCCTTTTTATTAAGTCTGGTAATCTAAGAATTAGGGAACAGACACTCTAATTGACGCGAATCCTAAAGATAGATCTATTGGGCCTAACAAACCCCATCCAAAGTACCGGATGCTTTAGTACATCGAAATTTATATCATATCCGAAGGGTGTCCCGGAATGATGGGGATATTCTTATATATGCATCTTGTTAATGTCGGTTACCAGGTGTTCACCATATGAATGATTTTTATCTCTATGTATGGGATGTGTATTGAAATATGAAATCTTGTGGTCTATTGTTACGATTTGATATATATAGGTTAAACCTATAACTCACCAACATTTTTGTTGACGTTTAAAGCATGTTTATTCTCAGGTGAATACTAAGAGCTTCCGCTGTTGCATACTAAAAGAAGGACAAGATTTGGAGTCCATGTTTGTATGATATTTTGTAAAAAACTGCATTCAAGAAACTGATTTCGATGTAACATATTTGTATTGTAAACCATTATGTAATGGTCGTGTGTAAACAGGATATTTTAGATTATCATTATTTGATAATCTACGTAAAGCTTTTTAAACCTTTATTTATGAAATAAAGGTTATGGTTTGTTTTAAAAATGAATGCAGTCTTTGAAAAACGTCTCATATAGAGGTCAAAACCTCGCAACGAAATCAATTAATATGGAACGTTTTTAATCAATAAGAACGGGACATTTCAGTTGGTATCCGAGCGTTGGTCTTAGAGAACCAGAAAATTTGCATTAGTGTGTCTTATCGAGTTTGTTAGGATGCATTAGTGAGTCTGGACTTCGACCGTGTTTTCTTTAAAAATGATTGCTTAACATTTTTGTTGGAAACTATATATTATTAACATGTATATATTATGTGATATATTAATCTCTTAACATGTTTGATATTGTGTGATAGATGGCAACCTCTAGCACAAATCCCATTGACTCACCTAATAATAACGAAGAGTCGAATATATATTGGACTGATTCACAAGTTCCCGAAGAAGAACCGAAAGAAGAATCAGAACCGGAAGAAGAATAAGAACCGGAAGAGGAGGAACCAGAGGAGGAAATAGAACCGGTGGGGGAAATAATAAAACGGTTAAGTAAAAGAAAGTCCTCAACCAACAGACCAAGGTTAATTATGGTCAATGGTGTTTCCGCCAAGGAAGCAAAATATTGGGAGGATTACCAATTCTCCGATGAATCGGATTCCGACGAGAATTCCGATGATGTTATAGAAATTACCCCAACTGAATTTAAAAAGGCAAAAGAAAATAATAAGGGAAAGAGCATAAAAATAGAAAAATCTAATTCCAACCCCGATGAACTTTATATGTATCGTCAACCCCCGAAGCCCTTAAGTTGTAACAATGACCCGGGAACCTCTAAACCACCAGGTTTTTCTAAACCGTTGTGGAAAACGACAGCTCGTATTAGGGGAACATCATATATCCCTAGATACTTGGCAAAACGAACCAAAACCGAAGAAGAAGAAAAGAGCGAGTCAGAATAAGATAGTTGTATTCGTGTGGTGTAATATATGTAATATAGTGTGCTTATGCTTTATGATATATGTAAAAATTGCTTGTATTAATAAGTATTTTTTTTTATGAATCTAACTCTTGTCTATTTTAGAGTATAAAAACACAAAATGGATAGACAACCCAATATTTTAAGAGACCTACATGGAGACATGGTTGATGAAATCTTGTCTAGAGTCGGTCAGAATTCTTCGGCACAACTATTTACTGCGAAATCAGTTTGTAAGACATTCGAAGAACGTTCCAAGAATGTCTTGGTTTATAAGAGACTTTCATTTAAAAGATGGGGGATATCACATTGGGAAACCCATAAGTTACGATGTGTTTACTTTGACGCATATATTGCGGGGAAACCAAATGCTATTTTACGCAACGGGTTAAGAAATTATTTTGACTCAATGTATCCGAATATAGGACTTCATGATTTAGAAAAAGCGGCTAACATGCAACATAAAGAAGCATGCTATGCTTACGGGTTAGTAATGTTCGCTTCTCACCAAAGTGAGAAAAAGAACATCGGGCTACAACTATTAAACAAAACATTCCCACAAGTGACGGAGTCGGTAATTGGGGTAAGAAATGAGGTTTTTAGGTTATTACGAGACTGTTGGTCATTATGTAACCCTCGTCCCTTTGACGACGTTACAACACGCTGTCTTATCAACGGCCATAACGGTTATGTTCCACAAGACCACGGATGGGAAGTAGTCCTAGTAAAACCAGAATGCATGACTTGTTTCTGGAAGTATGAATTACGTGTCTTTATTTCCTTTGCTGAACGACTTGTGTACTAGCTAGAATTTGAACGTATGAATTACGTGTCTTTATCTTCACAACTATCTTGTATCAAAGTTATTGTGTGCTATATTTCATGCTTTATGTAAAATAAGCGGTATTGTAAGTTTGTAAAATATTGTATAATAGTTTGAACGCGAAATATTATTATAATCAATTTTTCATATAGAATTGTAGTAGTTGAATTGTATATTAGCTACTAAGTATGAACTTAACGGGTAGGTACTACCCGAATTTAAACTTATAAAACGCTAATATGAAGAAAAAACTTTTATAAATGAGTTCATATTATGCTACGAAATACTATTAACTACTCTTAATATTCTGTATGATTAACTTGTTCCATTTGACTATTTTGAAGGAAATGGCACCGACTACTCGACACACCGTGAATATGAATGAAGAGGAATTCCGTACTTTTCTAGCTTCAAACATAGCCGCAGTACAGGCTGCGCTACATACCAACAATAACCTTGGATCTAGCAGTATAGGAAATCGTGTAGGATGCACCTACAAAGAATTCACTGCCTACAAACCTTTGGAATTTGATGGAACCGAAGGACCGATCAGATTGAAACGGTGGACCGAGAAGGTCGAATCGGTGTTTGCCATAAGTAAGTGTACTGAAGAGGACAAAGTGAAGTACGCTACGCATACCTTCACAGGTTCTGCGTTAACATGGTGGAATACCTATCTAGAGCAAGTGGGACAAGATGATGCGTACGCACTACCGTGGTCAGCATTCAAGCACTTGATGAACGAGAAGTACCGTCCCAGAACCGAGGTCAATAAGCTCAAGACAGAACTTAGAGGGTTACGAACCCAAGGATTTGATATTACCATGTACGAAAGACGATTCACAGAATTTTGCCTATTGTGTCCGGGAACGTTCGAAGATGAGGAAGAGAAGATCGACGCATTTGTGAAAGGATTACCGGAAAGAATCCAAGAAGATATAAGTTCACACGAGCCCGCCTCCATACAACAGGCATGTAGAATGGCTCACAAACTAGTGAACCAGATTGAGGAAAGAATTAAAGAACAGACGGCTGAAGAGGCCAATGTGAAGCAAGTCAAAAGAAAGTGGGAGGAAAACGGTGATAAGAATCACCAATACAACAACAACAGCAATTACAATAATAATCGCAACAATTATCCCAAAAATCGCAACATCAATCGCAACTACAACAAATGGCCCAACAACAACAACAACAACAACAACAACAACTACAACAATCATCCCAACAACAATTACAACCGCAACAACAACAACAATCAGAAGCAGCTATGCCAAAGGTGTGAAAAGTATCACTAGGGGTTCTGCACCAAATTTTGCATCAAGTGTAAAAGAAATGGTCATAGCGCGGCGAAGTGTGAGGTCTACGGACCAGGGGTTAACAGAACGAAAGGAACAAATGGTGTCGGAACGAGTAATGGCGGAGCAAGTAGTGTCGGAGCAAGTTATGCCAATGTAGTTTGTTATAAATGTGGGAAACCGGGCCACATTATTAGAAATTGCCCGAACCAGGAGAACACGAATGGACAAGGCCGCGGAAGAGTTTTCAATATTAATGTGGCAGAGGCACAGGAAGACCCAGAGCTTGTTACGGGTACGTTCCTTATTGATAATAAATCTGCTTACGTTTTATTTGATTCGGGTGCGGATAGAAGCTATATGAGTAGAGATTTTTGTGCTAAACTAAGTTGTCCATTGACGCCGTTGGATAGTAAATTTTTACTCGAATTAGCAAACGGTAAATTAATTTCAGCAGATAATATATGCCGGGATCGAGAAATTAAACTGGGTAGCGAAATATTTAAGATTGATTTGATACCAGTAGAGTTAGGGAGTTTTGATGTAATAGTTGGCATAGACTGGCTGAAGAAGGTGAAAGCAGAGATCGTATGTTATAAAAATGCAATTCGTATTGTACGAGAAGAAGGAGAACCCTTAATGGTGTACGGAGAAAAGGACAACATGAAGCTACATCTTATTAGTAATTTGAAGGCACAAAAACTAATAAGAAAAGGTTGCTATGCTGTTCTAGCACACGTCGAGAAAGTACAAACTGAAGAAAAGAGCATCAATGATGTTCCCGTCGCAAAAGAATTTCCCGATGTATTTCCGAAAGAATTACCGGGACTACCTCCACATTGATCTGTTGAATTTCAAATAGATCTTGTACCAGGAGCTGCACCAATAGCTCGTGCTCCTTATAGACTCGCACCCAGCGAGATGAAAGAACTGCAAAGCCAACTGTAAGAACTATTAGAACGTGATTTCATTAGACCAAGCACATCACCATGGGGAGCACCTGTTTTGTTTGTCAAGAAGAAGGATGGTACATTTAGGTTGTGTATTGACTACAGAGAGTTGAACAAACTTACCATCAAAAACCGTTATCCACTACCGAGAATTGACGACTTATTTGATCAACTACAAGGCTCGTCAGTTTATTCGAAGATCGATTTACGTTCTGGATATCATCAAATGCGAGGAAATGAGGATGATATTCCAAAACCTGCTTTTAGGACGCGTTATGATCATTACGAGTTTATGGTTATGCCGTTTGGATTGACTAACGCACCAGCTGTGTTCATGGACCTTATGAACCGAGTGTGTGGGCCATATCTTGACAAGTTTGTCATTGTTTTCATCGATGACATACTTATTTACTCAAAGAATGATCAAGAGCACGAAGAACATTTGAGAAAAGTGCTAGAAGTATTGAGGAAAGAAAAACTGTACGCTAAGTTTTCAAAGTGTGCATTTTGGTTGGAAGAAGTTCAATTCCTCGGTCACATAGTGAACAAAGAAGGTATCCAGGTGGACCCGGAAAAGATCAAAACAGTTGAAAAGTGGGAAACCCCAAAAACTCCGAAGCATATACGTCAATTTTTAGGATTGGCTGGTTACTACCGAAGATTCATCCAAGATTTCTCCAAAATAGCAAAACCCTTGACTGCATTAACGCATAAAGGGAAGAAATTTGAATGGAAGGATGAACAAGAGAAGGCATTTCAATTATTGAAGAAAAAGCTAACTACGACACCTATATTGTCATTGCCTGAAGGGAATGATGATTTTGTGATTTATTGTGACACATCAAAGCAAGGTCTCGGTTGTGTATTAATGCAACAGACGAAGGTGATTGCTTATGCGTCTAGAAAATTGAATATTCACGAGCAAAATTATACGACGCATGATTTGGAATTAGGCGCGATTGTTTTTGCATTAAAGACTTGGAGGCACTACTTATATGGGGTCAAAAGTATTATATATACCGACCACAAAAGTCTTCACACATATTTAATCAGAAACAACTGAATATGAGGCAGCGTAGGTGGATTGAATTGTTGAATGATTACGACTTTGAGATTCGTTACCACCCGGGGAAGGCAAATGTGGTAGCCGACGCCTTGAGCAGAAAGGACAGAGAACCCATTCGAGTAAAATCTATGAATATAATGATTCACACTAACCTTACTACTCAAATAAAGGAGGCGCAACAAGGAGTTTTAAAAGAGGGAAATTTAAAGGATGAAATACCCAAAGGATCGGAGAAGCATCTTAATATTCGGGAAGACGGAACCCGGTATAGGGCTGAAAGAATTTGGGTACCAAAATTTGGAGATATGAGAGAAATGATACTTAGAGAAGCTCATAAAACCAGATACTCAATACATCCTGGAACGGAGAAGATGTACAAGGATCTTAAGAAACATTTTTGGTGGCCAGGTATGAAAGCCGATATTGCTAAAATGTAGGAGAATGTTTGACGTGTTCTAAGGTCAAAGCTGAACATCAGAAACCATCAGGTCTACTACAACAACCTGAAATCCCGGAATGGAAATGGGAAAACATTACCATGGATTCATTATTAAATTGCCAAGGAATGCAAGTGGTTATGATACTATTTGGGTAATAGTTGATCGTCTCACCAAGTCAGCATACTTCCTGCCAATAAGAGAAGATGACAAGATGGAGAAGTTAGCATGACTGTATTTGAAGGAAGTCGTCTCCAGACATGGAATACCAATCTCTATTATCTCTGATAGGGATGGAAGATTTATTTCAAGATTCTGGCAGACATTACAGCAAGCATTGGGAACTCGTTTAGACATGAGTACTGCCTATCATCCACAAACTGATGGGCAGAGCGAAAGGAAGATACAAACGCTTGAAGATATGCTACGAGCATGTGTTATTGATTTCGGAAACAGTTGGGATCGACATCTACCGTTAGCAGAATTTTCCTACAACAACAGCTACCATTCAAGCATTGAGATGGCGCCGTTTGAAGCACTTTATGGTAGAAAGCGCAGGTCTCCGATTTGTTGGAGTGAAGTGGGGGATAGACAGATTACGGGTCTGGAGATAATACAAGAAACTACCGAGAAAATCATCCAAATTCAACAAAGATTGAAAACCGCCCAGAGTCGACAAAAGAGCTACGCAGACAGTAAAAGAAAAGATATAGCGTTTGAAATTGGAGAAATGGTCATGCTTAAGTTTTCACCTTGGAAAGGCGTTGTTCGATTTGGTAAACGGGGGAAAATAAATTCAAGGTACATTGGACCATTCAAGATTATAGATCGTGTCGGACCAGTAGCTTACCAACTGGAGCTACCTCAACAACTCGCGGCTGTACATAACACTTTCCACGTCTCAAATTTGAAGAAATGTTTTGCTAAAGAAGATCTCACTATTCCGTTGGACGAAATCCAAATCAATGAAAAACTTCAATTCATTGAAGAACCCGTCGAAATAATGGATCGTGAGGTTAAGAGACTTAAACAAAACAAGATACCAATTGTTAAGGTTTGATGGAATGCTCGTAGAGGACCCGAGTTCACCTGGGAGCGTGAAGATCAGATGAAGAAGAAATACCCGCATTTATTTTCAGAAGATACGTCAACACCTCCAACTGCTTAAAATTTCGGGACGAAATTTATTTAACGGGTAGGTACTGTAGTGACCCGAACTTTTCCATGTTTATATATATATTAAATGAAATTGTTATTTACATGATTAAGTGTTTCCAACATGTTAAGCAATCAAACTTGTTAAGACTTGATTAATTGAAATAGGTTTCATATAGACAATTGAGCACCCAAGTTGACCGGTGATTCACGAACGTTAAAACTTGTAAAAACTATACGATGACATATATATGGTTATATATATAGTTAACATGATTTTATTATAAGTATGTATCTCATTAGGTATTTTAACAATGAGTTATATACATAAAAATGAGACTATTAATTTAAGAAACTCGAAAACGATATATATAACGATTATCGTTATAACAACGTCTTACTAGGTACATATGAATCATATTAAGATATTGATACACTTGGTTAATTATGTTAAATGATAAGTAAATATATTATTAAGTGTATTAACAATGAAATACATGTGTAAAAATAAGACTACTGACTTAATAATTTCGAAACGAGACATATATTATCGTTGTAACGACATTTAACTGTATATATATCATACTAAGATATATTATATATCATAATATTATGATAATATAACAATTTAACATCTCATTTGTTATAATAAACAATGGGTTAACAACATTCAACAAGATCGTTAACCTAAAGGTTTCAAAACAACATTTACATGTAACGACTAACGATGACTTAACGACTCAGTTAAAATGTATATACATGTTGATGTTTTAGCTAAGGGGTATAAAATACTATTAAATTTTACAAGAAATACTATTAAATACGATTCAATTTTACACAAGATATTTATTTATTTAGAGAATGGATATACTTAAACCTTGCTACAACAATTAAAAGTGCGATAAAATAAACTTGCGATAATTAAAAAGTACGATAATTAAAAGTGCAATTAAATACAATAAAAATAAAAATATGATAATTAGAAGTGCAATTAAATATAAAATAAAGGAAATTAAATATGAAATAAAAGAATTATGCTTATTTAAACTTCCGTAATCATGATGTTTGACGTGTTGATTTTAGTTTTATGCCCATGGGTTAATTGTCCTTTGTCCTGGATTATTTAATATGTCCATACGGATTTGTCCATAATAGTCCATCAGTCATAAATATAAAGAGCGAAAGCCTTCGTCAAATTATTCTTATTCCCGAAGTCAAATATTCCAACTAATTGGGAATTCGAATTGTAACAAGGTTTTAATACTTTGTTTAATGAATACACCAGGTTATCGACTGCGTGTAAACCAAGGTTTTACTACTTTGTTAACAATTACACCAATTACCCTTGAATGTAATTCACCCCTGTTTCAACAAGTCTATTAACTATTAATCCAGTTCCGTATCCGGTAAAATGAATAATTATTGGTATTTATAGATATCCCGCCCACCATACCCAGTCAAGCGTATGTGGTTATATATAAATACGTCGAATTATAAGTTTGTATATTAAATTAACAAGGTATTGTTTAATTAATATAAAACCCATTAATAACCCATAGTCTAATTTCCACAAGTGTCGTTCTTTTATCCAAACCCCAATTATGCTACAAAGTCCAATTACCCAATTTTAGTAATTAGCCCAACATCATGATTACTTCGTTTTAAATAAGCATAATAATAACTTAGCTACGAGACATTAATGTAAAAAGGTTGAACATAACTTACAATGATTAAAAATAGCGTAGCGTTACACGGACAGAATTTCGACTTACACCCTTACAACATTCGCTAACATACCCTTATTATTAGAATTATAATTAAAATTAAAATTAAAATATAAATTATAAATATAAATATTACGATATAGATAGAGAGATGGATATATATTGTATATAAAATGATCAGAATTCGGTTGGCTTTATAGGGACTTTCAGAATTTGGGCCTCCGCGACTCGCGGCCCATTTTGCCTTCAAACTCCGCGAGTCGCGGAGTTTGTAAATACAGCTCACCAGCTTTTGGCTCTTTGTTTACCGACGGTTTTAAATATTTATATAATATATAAATAATTATAAGAATTATTTAAATATTATATTATATTTATGTGCATAGTTGACTTGTAATTTTTAGTCCGTTGCGTCGAGCGTTGAGAGTTGACTCTGGTCCCGGTTCCGGATTTTCGAACGTCCTTGCGTACAATTTAATATCTTGTACTTTGCGTTTTGAATCTTGTACTCTTGTAATTTCGAGACATTTCTTATCAATAATTGGAACCTCTTTGATTGTCTTTTGTACTTTTGAGCTTTTTGGTCGTTTGCGTCTTCAATTCGTCGAATCTGTCTTTTGTCTTCACCTTTTATTATTTAAACGAATATCACTTTTAAATAGAACAATTGCAACTAAAAGCTTTTCTTTCTTGAGGAATAATGCTATGAAATATATGTTCGTTTTTAGCATTATCAAATATTCCCACACTTGAGCGTTGCTTGTCCTCAAGCAATATCGTCTTGAAATACAAGAATCACTTCTTTATTCTTCACACTTTGTACATCAGTGATTTCTATACGGTGGTATAAACAATGGTAGTAACGATATGGTTTACAGTCCCACATGACTATAAAAATTTAGATCCATTAAGGAAATTGGATCTTTATGAAAACATTTGATCTTTTGAAAATTAAATCTAGTTTTTACCCTAGATAAGTTTTCCGGAATAACCCTTCACCGGTGTTTACAAAATATTTTTGTGGTTTTGGTGGGTTTCAGATTTGAAAATTTTAGCTCAAAACTTATGGTTTTGTGTCACCCACTTGCTAACCTTGTATTAGGAAAGCAACACGTCCAGTTTACTTGTCCCGTATATTACCTTTCGATAAACTACCGTCCGGTTGTAAAGGAAAGCGCTGAATAAGCAACTGTTAAGGCAATGTCCCCTGACATGCTTTTAATTATGGTTTATAACGTGTCGGACGCAATTACTATCCTTGGTAGGAGCAATAGTAAAGCTCACCCTTATAATTTATCGGTCTGGCACAAGGTCCTGTCTTTGACCACTATGCAACCACCGTTCTTACGGTTGACACCTGATTTAGTTCAGGTGACCTAATGAATTCCAGGTGAATTCCTAGGATTTTACGTTCAATGGTAATGAACGCATTGAAAATAGGGTTTTCAGAAAACAAATCGGTTTGTAATTTTGATCAAAATATTTTCTCGTTCAAGCTCGAGTTTAGATATCATTGAATTCCATGAGTTTGTAATTCTCAATCTTTAAGGTCAATCTCAAGGATTGAGTAATATCAGACTTAAAAGCTGATTTTTGATCTTTTAAGGAGATTATCCTTTCTGGGGATCTGATTCATTAGTCTTATCCAGCTAATTTGCATGGTGCCCCCCATTGTACGAGATAAATCCTTCTCATGGTTAGGATAAATCTGACCACTTGGCGACCCTGTTTAATGCTGAGGTCCGTGGATTTCCTGCTGATTTTAGTGATGACTTTTCTAGATTTTTCGTCAACCTACAGCTGGTCTGGACAACAACTTCTTGACCTAAATCAAGAAGCGCGTTTCTTTTTCGAAAGACTTTACTTCCTTTTAATGATGGAATTAATTCATCGTGTAGATCCATCTCTTCTTTTCTTTCATCGGGTAAAACAGTTTAGTTTAGTCCAAAGCAAAAGTATTTTCAGTTATTTGTTACAGATATATGTGACATATGTTTAAGATAACTTGGTAAATTTTCCCACACTTGGCTTTTATTTTCCTTTTTATCGTCCTCTATTCCATTTTAAATGAATTTTAACATTTTGGTTTGTTTCTCAATTTATGTCCTTTCTGAGGTTACAATAATTTCGGTGTTAAAACCTAGTTTTATTGTTCATAAATATGTATAAACATGATTTTGAGTTCATTTAATTAAAAACTTTGAAAAATTTTACTAGAATTGGGTAGTCAGTATATAAGACTAGGGCTGTTCTTTATTATCAGAGAGCACTAGATTCTAATACAACTACTGCTTTACTAGTATTTTTAATGGTAACCAAGTGTTTAAGATAGAAATTATAAAATCCGAAAGAATTTAACCCCTTCCCACACTTAAGATCTTGCAATGCCCTCATTTGCAAGAAATTAGTAACAATTTAAATTATTGAGGGTGATTTGTGTGAAAATGATTAAATTTTTACCAAAGTTTCCAAATATATTGGCATTTGTTTGCTGAATGATAAATGGTGCACATCATTTGTTCATTCCGTCTTGTTGTTATTTCACATATATTTTGCATCTTGTCGTCAAAATTAGTTGCTTTTGCTGAACTTAATGCCAGTCTTTGAAAATGCGTTGTTTTACCCTGTTGTGTACATAAGATAAACTGCAAACATATATACATATTTTTGAAGTTTGGTATATTACCCCACATTCAAAATTATTAAAATCTAAGAATAAAAGTTAGAAAATTATAAAAACTATTACAATATTAACATAAGTATTAAACATATCAACATTACAAATTACAAAATAAATAAAACTAAGTAGACTAGGGATGATACTGGTACCAATAGGGGTTTCAAGCATAACCATAGGTGCTATAGAATGCTTCGGCAGGGTTATACGTAGGATACGGTGGTTGCATCTCTATAGACCAGGGAGGGAAGATGGGTTTTGGTGTAGGAATATAGTTTCTACCTATATGTTGGCAATGAGCTATGATTTGGTTTTGATGAACTTGCCAATCTTCAAATGCTCTCTGTCTAGCATTTTCGTACTCCTGTGAAGCTATAAACCTTTGCATTTCTTGCATTTCATTTCCCCCTCCTAGATTACCTTGCTGTTGGTTTCTCTCAACCTGTGGATGTCTACCATGGTATTGTACTGCAGCGCTATTTCGCCTCTTCAAAACTTTTGCACCATGGTATACATTTAAACCTATAGTATCACGGGGTTCTGGTTCTTCGACTAATAATCCCCCCCGACTTATATCCACACCGAGATATTCAGCAATCAAAGTAATAAAAATACCACCTCCTATTATGCTATGCGGTCTCATCCCCCTAACCATAGCCGATAAATAATAACCCACACAATAAGGTATACTTACAGCGCTTTGTGGGTCTCGAATACACATATGGTAAAACAAATCCTGTTCATTTACCTTTTCCTTGTTCTTACCTCTTTGTGTAATCGAATTAGCTAAAAACCTATGAATCACTCTTAATTCAGCTCTATCTATATCCAAATAAGAGTAATTTTCCCCTTTGAATCGGTGATGGCTTGTCATTTGACTCCATACACCGTGTGTATCAAAATTTTCATCTATCTTTCTACCATTTAGTATCAACCCTCTACAATCGGCAGATGCTAACTCCTCAGGCGTATATATACGTAAAGCCTGAGCCATGTCTAGTAAAGACATGTGGCGCATCGAACCTCCTAACAAAAATCTAATAAAAGATAGATCGGTTAAACTAGCTACCCGATCATTCAACTCTATACTACACAACAATTCTTCACACCATACTTTATATACAGGTCTACGCATGGTGAATAAATGTACCCAGTCATTAAAAGTAGAATTACCATACCTCTGTGCAAGTAATTCCCTAATTAGCCCGGCCAATTCTACAGCTTCTAATGGTCCCCATTCTATGACCCTCGGTACCTCAACAACTTTAGAATGAAGAGTATGCAAACCCCTTTAGTATTTTGGATAATCTATCCAAAGTCTGTCAAATCTCAGGTTCGGGTGCAATTCTTCCAAGTGCATATCAGAAAATGTCATGACTGGGTGAGGTTTATCTTGCTTGTAGTAGTTATCCACCTCCTGTTGTTCCGCATTCTCAGCAGGAGCATTGCGAGCTTGGGATGAAGATTCACCCCTTTCAGTCGTTTTTCTTGAGTAATTCCTTGATAGCATTCTTCTCAACATGATTTTAGTAAAAGATTTGATGATTAACGGTTAAAAATTGTGATTTTAGGGGTGTTTTTTCGGGATTTTTCGGGTTTGTGTTCGCAGTTTTGTGGTGTGGGGAGTGAACTGATCTGTTTTTTTACGTTTTATTTTTTTTCTGGGTTTTGGTCCCTCCGCGAGTCGCGGTGTTTGGACCTTCAAACTCCGCGAGTCGCGGAGTTTGGTATTTTTTTTTATAACATCTTATATTAATTTAAACAATTAAGTAATTAATTTTAAAATTTTGTTTCCCTTGTTATTTAGGACGAGGTCGTTTCGGATCGATGTCCTAGTCCGTCCTTCGATAAAATTTTAAAATTTGTCTTTTTGTAGCGATTGTTTTAAAAGCTAAGATTTTTGGGTTTTTTTAATGTTTTTGGCATACTTTAATTCAATAAGATTAAAAATAATGATAATAAAAGTTCTCGTCCCTCCCTCAGGTAAAGCAATTTCGGTTCAAAGACCTAGTCTTCAACTTACGACGAATTTTAAAAATCATATTTTTAACTTAATGAGATAAAGTAAATTTTTGTTTTTAAATTCACACAATTTAAATATAAAATTCAAAATTAATATTAAAAATTCACACCAAACTTAAAATTTGAAATGCATAAAATTAAAAATTCATATTTTAAAAATAAAAAATTTACACCAAACTTAATTTAAAAATTCATATTATAAATTCACACCAAACTTATATTAATTTTTCAAATATTTAAAATTTTAAATATATTGTTTTTACAAAGTTTACAATATTAATTTAAGATTTATATATTAATTTTAAAAACATGGTAAAAATAAAATTAAAAATCTTTTTGGCTTTTTATCCCACTTTAATCAATTAAATATTATCAAAAATATGCGCCCCTCTTTTCGGTAAAGTAATTTCGGTTCCAAGACCTAATTTAACTCATGACGAATTTTTGAAATATTTTGGGTTGATTGATTAAAGATATTTATACCTTAAGAATAAACGTTAAATTTCGCAGTGATGTAATAAATTTTTGAATGATATCAATAATTTCGGTCGCCAAACCTAATTTTATTCAATACCAATTTAATACTTTATAGCGAACAAATTAGCGTTTATTATCAAAAGGTTAAAAAAAAAAAAAAAAAAAAATAAAAACTGTACAGACTTACCTGTGAGATAGTATTCTTAGTTATATGATTTATCCCATTCATAAGATAGTCGGTTTAATTGGTTTTCCATGGCTACATAGGCGTAACCTCGAGCATTCAGTGTCTTTTCTTCTAAACATATGAACGGTCCGTCTCTGCATAAAGTAACAAATTCGGTGTTTGAATAGGTTTGATTATTTGAACATTTACCTCCATGTGACCATTTTCCGCATTTGTGACATCTTTCTAGGTGTCGTGCTCTTCTTTTCGCTGCGGATTTTGATTTTCCTTTACCAAATTGTAACTTATTATTTTCGCATCTGGATTCTTTTCTAACTCCGTCCATTCTTTCTCTGATTACTGATACTATTTCACTCGGAAGTGTGTCATTATTACGTTTAGTGATCAAAGCGTGTAGCATTAGACCATGGTTTAGTTCACAGGAAGTCTTCATTTCCTAAAAAAATAAAAATTCAGAATGGGGGGAGAAGACTAGTTCTTTAGGGTCTGCTAGGGAAAGACCATTCAGGTTCCATTTTCGAGAACTACACGAAAACAGACAATCTAACTCTAACAGAAATACATAAATCCCCTATACTTAGTTGAAATTGTGATTAACATTATTTTCAATTGAATCATCAACAACTTGTATATCTTTGACTTTTACTTCAATCCATTTGTTGATTTCCTCCGTAACTTTCACAAATTCAACTAACATTGCCTTTTCTTTTGACGATAAATTGGATATTAATCGGTTATATAACTTAATGTTTCCTTTAATCTTAGCATCGTGAATCCGTTTATAAAGTTTCTTCGTTGAACTGTTAAAAATGGGTTCATCTAATTTCGTATCATCAGCCGCATTCTTTGTGATTGGATCATCATTTAGTGTTTCTTCATCTTCCCCACACTTATGCGTTTTTATTGGTCTAACAGTTTTGGTTTGTGGAGATCTAACTTTCGGTTCACAAAGGTGATCGATGTATCACCATCCCTAAGTGTTATTCTACCTTCTCTTACATCAATGAATGCCTCGGTGGTTGCTAAAAATGGGCGACCTAGAATTAGAGGAATATCAAGGTTTTCCTCCATATTAATCACTATGAAGTTTGCAACAAAGGTCAAACTTCCCACGTTAACAAGTAAATTATTTGCTATTCCAACCGGGTGTTTAATGGTTTGGTCAAATGATTGAACACCTATTTTGGTTGGTTTTAATTTACCCATGCCTAATCTTTTGTATAAGGAAAGAGGCATAATATTTGCACTTGCTCCTAAATCTGCGAGTCCATTATATACAGCACCATCATTAAGTAAGCAAGAAATGATAAATTCACCCGGGTCTCCTGCTTTAGTAAGTCGAGTTGGTTTGTAAACCTTTTTCGGGTGTTCTTTCCTTGGTTCTTTCATTTCTATTTGAATTTCTTGTTTACATTTTTCTTCGTTTTTTTGGAATGAGAGGTTTGTATAGGAATTCTTCTTCATCACTCAAATTTGAATCCTCCCTATATTCCAGTTTTGATTTTTCATATGTTGTTGATAACATATTTATGTTTTCATTTTGAAGGTTTTCTTGGGTGGTGAAATTATGATTAACTTCATTGTCAACTTCCATCGGACCATGTATGTAATGTTTAACTCTGTGACCATTAACTTTAAATTCAATCCCATTTGAATTTATTAATTCTGTCGTTCCGTATGGAAAAACTCTTTTGACTATGAATGGTCCAGACCATCTTGATTTCAATTTTCCAGGAAATAGCTTGAATCGTGAATTGAAAAGAAGAACTCTGTCTCCTTCTTTAAATTCTTTTGAACTTCTGATTCTTTTATCATGCCATTTCTTCGTTCTTTCCTTATAGATTAACGAATTTTCGTATGCTTCATGTCTTAATTCTTCTAATTCGTTTAGTTGACTTAAGCGTAGACGTCCGGCTTCATGTAAATCAAGATTACATATCTTCAAAGCCCAAAATGCTTTGTGTTCAATTTCTACTGGAAGATGACATGCTTTTCCATAAACAAGTCTAAAAGGTGTGGTTCCAATTGGAGTTTTGTAGGCTGTTCTAAAAGCCCAGAGTGCATCCTCCAATTTAATGGACCATTCCTTCGGATTTAATCCTACGGTTTTCTCTAGAATACGTTTTAAAGCTCGGTTGGTATTTTCAACTTGTCCACTTGTTTGTGGATGATATGCGGTGGAGATTTTATGAGTTACTCCATATCTTTTAAGAACTTTCTCAAGTTGATTATTACAGAAATGAGTACCCCGATCACTTATTAAAGCTTTCGGTGTTCCAAACCTTGCAAAAAGATATTTTAAAAAGTTGACTACAACTCGTGCATCGTTAGTTGGGAGAGCTTGTGCTTCCGCCCATTTAGATACATAATCAATGGCTACGAGTATATATAGATTATTATGAGATTTTGGAAATGGACCCATAAAGTCAATACCCCAAATGTCAAATACTTCACATACTTGGATGACATTTTGTGGCATTTCATCACGTTGACTTATTTTTCCAGCCCTTTGACAAGCATCACAGGATTTGCAAAGAAGGTGTGCGTCTTTGTAAATTGTAGGCCAATAGAATCCAGCATCATAAACTTTTCTTGCTGTTAGTTGAG
Source organism: Rutidosis leptorrhynchoides (assembly GCF_046630445.1). Classification (NCBI taxonomy): domain Eukaryota; kingdom Viridiplantae; phylum Streptophyta; class Magnoliopsida; order Asterales; family Asteraceae; genus Rutidosis; species Rutidosis leptorrhynchoides. Next base: position 145,778,315 of record NC_092337.1, read on the forward strand.
GCCCATAATGCCCTCCTGTTGGTCCTGTGTGACAATGGTTTAAAATTTTACTAGCTTCATCTCCAAATACACATCGGCGTATTATTCCATCGGGACAACTTTTAAACAGATGTGGATCTTCCCAAAAATAGTGTTTTATATCACTGAAGAATTTCTTTCGTCTTTGGTACGATAATCCTTTTTCAAGGAATCCACAAACTAAGTAGTTTGCATAGTCTGCAAACCATGGAATTTCTTTATAATCTATCTTCAATAGATATTCATCAGGAAAGTTGTCTTGTATGGCCGATTCATTTAGAACTTCTAATTCGGGATTTTCAAGACGAGAAAGATGATCAGCGGCGAGGTTTTCTGCTCCTCTTTTATCTCGGATTTCAATATCAAACTCTTGTAAGAGTAAGATCCAACGGATTAATCTTGGTTTAGCATCTTGTTTCGAAAATAGGTATCTAAGAGCAGAATGGTCGGTATAGACCACCGTTTTTGCTAGAACGAGATATGATCGAAATTTGTCAAAAGCAAAGACAATAGCAAGGAGTTCTTTTTCAGTAGTTGTATAGTTCGTTTGTGCTCCTTGTAACGTCTTACTAGCATAATATATAGGTTGAAATCGTTTTTCAATCCTTTGTCCTAAAACGGCTCCCATTGCAAAATCACTTGCATCGCACATTAGTTCAAATGGTAGATTCCAATTTGGTGTTATCATGATCGGCGCATTAGTGAGTTTCTCTTTAAGAATATTAAAAGATTTGATACACTCATCTGAAAAGATGAATGGAGCATCCTTTTCTAGGAGTTTATTCATAGGAGTGGCAATTTTAGAAAAATCTTTTATGAAACGTCGGTAAAAACCGGCATGCCCTAGAAAACTCCTAACTCCTCTAACATTGGTGGGATGTGGAAGTTTAGCAATTACATCTACTTTAGCTCTATCCACTTCAATTCCTTCTTTTGAAATTTTATGACCAAGAACGATGCCTTCTTTAACCATGAAATGGCATTTCTCCCAATTAAGTACTGGATTTGATTGTTCACATCTAATAAGCATTCGTTCCAGATTAACTAGACATGATTCAAATGTATCACCGAAGACTGAAAAGTCATCCATGAAAACTTCCATGCATTCTTCTATCATGTCGTGAAAAATCGCCATCATACACCTTTGAAAGGTTGCTGGGGCATTGCAAAGTCCAAATGGCATGCGTTTGTAAGCAAAAGTACCATAAGGGCACGTGAATGTGGTTTTCTCTTGGTCCTCGGGTGCTATTGGAATTTGAAAATATCCGGAAAATCCATCTAGAAAACAATAGTAACTATTTTCGGCTAATCTTTCCAACATTTGATCAATGAAAGGTAAGGGAAAGTGATCTTTTCTGGTGGCGTCATTTAATTTTCTATAATCAATACATACACGCCATCCTGTTACAGTCCTAGTAGGAATAAGCTCATTTTTCTCATTTGTAATGACAGTCATGCCACCCTTCTTAGGCACGCATTGAACTGGGCTTACCCATGGACTATCAGAAATTGGATATATCAAACCTGCATCTAGCAGTTTAATAATCTCTTTCTTAACTACATCTTGCATATTAGGATTTAGTCTTCGTTGGCGTTGCACATACGTTTTATGACCTTCTTCCATAAGGATTTTATGTGTGCAATACGAAGGACTTATTCCTTTAATATCATGAATCTTCCATGCAATGGCTGGTTTATGAGCTTTCAACATAGAAATGAGTTGTGATTTCTCATTTTCAGTAAGAGAAGACGATATTATTACAGGTAATTCAGATTCACCATGTAAATAAGCGTATTCTAAATGGTTTGGAAGTGGCTTTAACTCTAATTTCGGAGGTTCTTCTATCGATGATTTATATCGATATCTGTCTTCTTCTTTTAGCATTTGAATTTCTTCTGTTGTTGGTTCATATCCATTAGCTATAAGTGTAGCTAACATTTCAGCTTCATCAATTGGTTCATTACCTTCTCCTAAAGAACATTCTCCTGTTCCTTGTAATTCTGGAAATTCTTCTAATAATTCTGCATGTGCATTTATAGTTTGAATATAATAACATGTATCATCTGCAGATTGTGGTTGTTGCATTGCTCTATCAACTGAAAAGGTAACACTCTCATCCTCTATACTTAGGGTCAATTTCTTACCGAACACGTCTATCATTGCTTTAGCCGTGTTTAAGAATGGTCTTCCTAATATGAGAGGAACTTGAGAATCTTCTTCCATGTCCAAAACAACAAAATCTACTGGAAATACTAAAGTACCAACTTTACCTAGCATGTTCTCCATTATCCCTCTAGGATATTTTATTGATCTATCAGCTAGTTGTATGCTTATTCTGGTTGGTTTCAATTCTCCAAGGTCTAGTTTAGCGTATAGTGAATACGGCATTAGATTTATACTAGCACCTAAGTCTGCCAATGCTTCTATTGAACTAAGACTACCCAGAAAACATGGAATTGTGAAACTTCCTGGATCAGATAGTTTTTCTGGTATCTTATTCAACAGTACTGCTGAACAATTAGCATTCATAGTAACAGCCGAGAGTTCTTCCATTTTCTTTCTATTTGAGATTAGATCTTTCAAGAATTTAGCATATCTAGGCATTCCTGAAATCACATCAATGAAAGGAAGATTTACATTTATCTGTTTAAACATATCCAAGAATTTAGATTGCTCGGCTTCAAGTTTCTCTTTCTTCATTTTACTCGGGTAAGGAAGTGGTGGTTGGTATGGTTTAACATAGGGTTTATCCTTAGCTGTGTTATCTTCATTAACCTTTTCAACTACCGGTTCTTTTTCCTTATCTTGATCGGGTTGTGGTTCTTGTGGAGTAGGAATAGCTTCATCAGAAGTTACAGGTATTTCAGGTGGTTTAAGTGTTGTACCACTTCTTGTGGTAATGGCTTTAGCTGTTTCATTCCGGGGGTTAGCATTTGTATCACTAGGTAGACTTCCCGGTTTTCTTTCACCTATTAACCTTGCTAGGTTACTTACTTCTTGTTCCAGATTTTGAATAGAAGCTTGTTGATTTTTAAATGCTTGAGCATTTTGTTCATTGGTTTGTTTTTGAGATGTGAAAAACTGTGTTTGAGTTTCAACTAGCTTCATCATCATATCTTCTAAATTCGGCTTTTTATCATCGGTTTGTTGTGGTGGTTTGTTTTGAAAATTAGGTCTTTGCTGATTGTAAGTATTATTGGATACTTGTTGATTGCTAGGACCTTGTTAGTTGTTGTATGGAATATTTCTGTTATAATTCTGGTTTTGATTGTAAATCGGTCTTGGCGGTTGATAATTATTCTGATAATTATTTCCAGGCCTTTGGTTTATGTATGAAATATTCTCTCTTTGTTTCATTGTTAATTCAATACTGAGACAATCTTTTGTCAAATGTGGTCCTCCACATTGCTCACAACTAATTCGTATTGAGTGAATATCTTTAGTCATCTTTTCCATTCATCTCTCGACAGCATCTATCTTTGTGGAAATGGAATCTAAGTCATGGCTAGAATCGGCTCTAGCTGCTTTAGATGATCTAACGATATCTTTTTCTTGGTGCCACTCATGTGAGTGGGAAGCAGTGTTATCAATAATTTTGTAAGCATCAGTTTCGGTTTTCTTCATAATAGAACCACCAGCTGCTATATTTATGTCTTTCCTTGTAGTGATGTCGCATCCTTGGTAGAATATTTGTACTATTTGACAGGTGTCTAAACCATGTTGCGGACATCCTCTTAATAACTTTCCAAATTTTGTCCACGCCTCATATAGAGTTTCATTCGGCTTCTGTGTGAACGTAACAATTTCTGCTTGAAGTCTTACGGCTTTAGATGCAGGAAAGAATTGTTTAAGAAATTTGTCAACTAAAACATCCCATGTATCGATCGCCCCTTCAGGTAACGATTCCAACCAATCTTTGGCTTCTCCCTTTAAAGTCCAGGGAAATAACATGAGATATATCTGTTCATCCTCCACTTCTCGGATTTTAAATAGTGTGCAGATCCTATTAAAGGTACGTAAATGTTCATTTGGATCTTCCTTTGGCGCACCACTAAATTGGCATTGATTAGTCACCATGTGTAGAATTTGTCCTTTGATTTCATAATCTGGCGCATTAATGTCTGGATGAGTAATTGCGTGACCTTGGCCAATGCGTTTAGCTCTCATTCGGTCTTCCATACTTAAAGGTTCCAGATTCTTCATAATTGAATTTGTTGAATCGGAATCACTAGAGGATTCTGATTTAATGGTTCGTTCCTCAACAATCTCTGTTTGAATGATTGGTGGTTCCGGAGGAAAGTTTAGTGGTTCAGGATCTACGAATCGTTCCTGGATATTCTCCGGATTCTCAATTGTGAGGTCGGGTTCAAAAAATGGATTATCGGAAATTTGAACTGGAGTACTTGGTCGACTGGATGACGATTCTAAAGAAAAATCAACGGCAGTAATATTTGCTAAATGTCTTGATCTAGTTACAGGTGGTGAACGTACAAAAGGTGGTGAACGTCTTGCTCGGTGCATTCACTGAATATCCTATTAGTTTTTAAAAGGAAAGAAAAATTATAATAAGTTATCCAATCAATAGACTTTTCTGATTTTGCCCATGTTTCGAATAGCCAAAAGATGCAGCAGAGGGGCAGGATTCGTTTGGTCTCAATATAATTGAGGACTGTTTGGCTCCAATAACCCGGTCCACGTACAAATCCAACTATTACTACGAACCAGAAAATTTTGATGTCTATTAATTTAATCACTTAAAATAAATTTTCGTAATTTTAAGAAATTTAGATAAGAAGTAGAATAAAAATCTATGTCCTAAAACTAGAATAGCGAGAAATAAGAAAGAAAAAGAGCGTGTCGGCAAAAGGTCGAAAAAGAAAAATGGTTGAAAAATAAAAGGTGACGGAAAAATAAAAGAAACTTATAAAACTTAAAAACAATTGACTAACCTAACCTTATTACTACAACTAACTTAAAATTATAATCGCAAATTGAGATTACTAATTGGAATGATAATTGATACATAGGTAAAAGTCGTCTAAAAATATTAAAGCTTACAGGAAAAACTAAATCCCAAATGAAAATAACTTAAAAAGAAACTAAAACTTAAAAAGGCCTCGCAAAATTCTAAAGCACCTAAATCTTAGTCTAAAGAAAAAGCACTTAAGGAATTCTACGGCAAAGCCTAAAAATCTAGAAGTAAAAATAACTATGGCAAAAACTAAGTTTAAAACTAAATATGAGCTAAAAATACAAATATTACGCTAAAACGATTGAAAAGGGACAAAATATAAAAATACACTAAAAGTTGTAAAAAGTACAATTTTTATAAAAATATTATTTTTATATTATTTATTTATTAAAACTATTAATTTTACAAATTAATTAAACTAATTAAACTAAATACATAAATTAATTAAAACTTAAATTTAATACTAAATTAATTAAATATTTAACCCTAATTACAAATTAATTAATAATAATTAATAATACTTCGTATTTAATGCAGATTAGGGTTCTGTGTGGCCCGTGTCAGACGGCTCCGCGACTTGCGGTATTCGATGCAGCAAACCTCCGCGAGTCGCGGGGTTCCAAAAATCAACTCAGGTACGTTTTTTATTCGACGTTTTTTTTTTAATTTCTGTTTTTATATTTTCTGTTTATAATGTATAATAAAAACTTATAATTAAAAACTTAAATAAAAATAGAACTTACTTTATAATTTTTAAAAATATCTTAAAAATAGATTTATATATATTAAATTTTTTTATTTTTTCGGTTTTTTTTATTTTTTATGTTTTAAATAAAAACAAAATACTTAAATAAAACTTATATAAAAATAAAGAAACTTTATAAAACTTAAATATTTAACAAAATCTTAAAAATACTGATATTTTTTTTTATATTTTCGAATAATTAAAACGTATTTTTATAAAAACGAATTTTAATAAAAGTAAACTAAAATTTTTTTTTTTTATATTAGCGTTGCGCTTCCGGCTTTTAAGAGATCCCCGGCAGCGGCGCCAAAAATATACTTGATGTTTCGCGAGGTGTATATAATACTATTAAATTTTACAAGAAATACTATTAAATACGATACAATTTTACACAAGATATTTATTTATTTAGAGAATGGATATACTTAAACCTTGCTACAACACTTATAGGCAGTGCACCTAATCGTACAGTAGTGTAGTTTTTAGTAAGTCCGGTTCGTTCCACCGGGAAATCTTTAAACAAAGCTTAACGCTATATTAGTTTACTTTTATAAAAATACAAATATATATATAAGTAATATTATTATTATAAAGGGGGGTTTTTACCGTTTAATGACCGGTTTGTCGATTTTAAAACTTTAGTCGCAGTTAAAACCAAATGTAAAATAATAAATAAATGCAAGACTTAATTTAAAGCGTAAAGTAAATAACGATAATGAAATTGTGAATAATAAAAGTGCGATAAAATAAAATTGCGATAATTAAAAAGTACGATAATTAAAAGTGCAATTAAATACAATAAAAATAAAAATACGATAATTAGAAGTGCAATTAAATATAAAATAAAGGAAATTAAATATGAAATAAAAGAATTATGCTTATTTAAACTTCCGTAATCATGATGTTTGACGTGTTGATTTTAGTTTTATGCCCATGGGTTAATTGTCGTTTGTCCTGGATTATTTAATATGTCCATACGGATTTGTCCATAATAGTCCATCAGTCATAAATATAAAGAGCGAAAGCCTTCGTCAAATTATTCTTATTCCCAAAGTCAAATATTCCAACTAATTGGGGATTCGAATTGTAACAAGGTTTTAATACTTTGTTTAATGAATACACCAGGTTATCGACTGCGTGTAAACCAAGGTTTTACTACTTTGTTAACAATTACACCAATTGTAGTGACCCGAACTTTTCCATGTTTATATATATATTAATTGAGATTGATATTTACATGATTAAATGTTTCCAACATGTTAAGCAATCAAACTTGTTAAGACTTGATTAATTGAAATATGTTTCATATAGACAATTGACCACCCAAGTTGACCGGCGATTCACGAACGTTAAAACTTGTAAAAATGACATGACGATATATATATGGATATACATATGGTTAACATGAGATTATGATAAGTAAGTATCTCCATAAGTATATTAACAATGAGTTCTATACATATAAACAAGACTACTAACTTAAGGATTTCGAAACGAGACATATATGTAACGATTATCGTTGTAACGACATTTAAATGTATATATATATATATATATATATATATATCATATTAAGATATATTAATATATCATAATATCATGATAATATAATAATTTAACATCTCATTAGATATAATAAACAATGGGTTAACAACAGTAATTGAGATCGTTAACTTAAAGGTTTCAAAACAACACTTACATGTAACGACTAACGATGACTTAACGACTCAGTTAAAATGTATATACATGTAGTGTATTTAGATGTATTAAAATACTTTTGGAAGACTTCAAGACATATATCAAAACACTCATACATAACGAAAATGGTTACAGTTACTTTTCCATTCTTTTCTTTCATCAAGAATTCTAGTCGTATTCTTACCCGTATTATACACAGCTTCAAAACGTACTTACTATGAGTATATACCAATAGGAACTAGCATGGGATTCCACTCTTGATTATGTCATGTATGACTAATCAATTTTAACTTCTACCATGAGCTAGTCAACTAACTAGAACTCCTTTTAACCCCACTCACCACTCACCAATTACCACTCATCATTCACTCCATTTCACTTCCAATTCTCTTTCTAATTCTCTCTCAACACACACAATATTATGAATGTATTTTTCCAGTAGTTAATCATCATCTTCATCAAAAATCACTTCAAGAATCAAGCTATAATCATCATAGGAAGAACACTTCAAGAACACTTCAAAAATCCCTTCAAGTTTACTAATTTACTTCCAAGCTTTCTAATCCATTCCAAGTAATCATCTAAGATCAAGAAACCTTTGTTATATACAGTAGGTTATCTTTCTTATTCAAGGTAATATTCATATTCAAACTTTGATTCAATTTCTATAACTATAAACTATCTTAATTCGAGTAATAATCTTACTTGAACTTGTTTTTGTGTCATGATCCTACTTCAAGAACTTTCAAGCCATCCAAGATCCTTTGAAGCTAGATCATTTCTTGTCACTTCCAGTAGGTTTACCTACTAAACTTGAGGTAGTAATGATGTTCATAACATCATTCGATTCATATATATAAAACTATCTTATTCGAAGGTTTAAACTCGTAATCACTAGAACATAGTTGAGTTAATTCTAAACTTGTTCGCAAACAAAAGTTAATCCTTCTAACTTGACTTTTAAAATTAAATACACACATGTTCTATATCTATATGATATGCTAACTTAAAGATTTAAAACCTGGAAACACGAAAAACACCGTAAAACCGGATTTACGCCGTCGTAGTAACACCGCGGGCTGTTTTGGGTTAGTTAATTAAAAACTATGATAAACTTTGATTTAAAAGTTGTTATTCTGAGAAAATGATTTTTATTATGAACATGAAACTATATCCAAAAATTATGGTTAAACTCAAAGTGGAAGTATGTTTTCTAAAATGGTCATCTAGACGTCGTTCTTTCGACTGAAATGACTACCTTTACAAAAATGACTTGTAACTTATTTTTCCGACTATAAACCTATACTTTTCTGTTTAGATTCATAAAATAGAGTTCAATATGAAACCATAGCAATTTGATTCACTCAAAACGGATTTAAAATGAAGAAGTTATGGGTAAAACAAGATTGGATAATTTTTCTCATTTTAGCTACGTGAAAATTGGTAACAAATCTATTCCAACCATAACTTAATCAACTTATATTGTATATTATGTAATCTTGAGATACCATAGACATGTATACAATGTTTCGACCTATCATGTCGACACATCTATATATATTTCGGAACAACCATAGACACTCTATATGTGAATGTTGGAGTTAGCTATACAGGGTTTAGGTTGATTCCAAAATATATATAGTTTGAGTTGTGATCAATACTGAGATACGTATACACTGGGTCGTGGATTGATTCAAGATAATATTTATCGATTTATTTCTGTACATCTAACTGTGGACAACTAGTTGTAGGTTACTAACGAGGACAACTGACTTAATAAACTTAAAACATCAAAATATATTAAAAGTGTTGTAAATATATTTTAAACATACTTTGATATATATGTATATATTGTTATAGGTTCGTGAATCAACCAGTGGCCAAGTCTTACTTCCCGACGAAGTAAAAATCTGCGAAAGTGAGTTATAGTCCCACTTTTAAAATCTAATATTTATGGGATGAGAATACATGCAGGTTTTATAAATGATTTACAAAATAGACACAAGTACGTGAAACTACATTCTATGGTTGAATTATCAAAATCGAATATGCCCCTTTTTATTAAGTCTGGTAATCTAAGAATTAGGGAACAGACACCCTAATTGACGCGAATCCTAAAGATAGATCTATTGGGCCTAACAAACCCCATCCAAAGTACCGGATGCTTTAGTACTTCGAAATTTATATCATATCCGAAGGGTGTCCCGGAATGATGGGGATATTCTTATATATGCATCTTGTTAATGTCGGTTACCGGGTGTTCACCATATGAATGATTTTTATCTCTATGTATGGGATGTGTATTGAAATATGAAATCTTGTGGTCTATTGTTACGATTTGATATATATAGGTTAAACCTATAACTCACCAACATTTTTGTTGACGTTTAAAGCATGTTTATTCTCAGGTGAATACTAAGAGCTTCCGCTGTTGCATACTAAAATAAGGACAAGATTTGGAGTCCATGTTTGTATGATATTATGTAAAAACTGCATTCAAGAAACTGAATTCGATGTAACATATTTGTATTGTAAACCATTATGTAATGGTCGTGTGTAAACAGGATATTTTAGATTATCATTATTTGATAATCTACGTAAAGCTTTTTAAACCTTTATTTATGAAATAAAGGTTATGGTTTGTTTTAAAAATGAATGCAGTCTTTGAAAAACGTCTCATATAGAGGTCAAAACCTCGCAACGAAATCAATTAATATGGAACGTTTTTAATCAATAAGAACGGGACATTTCAGTTGGTATCCGAGCGTTGGTCTTAGAGAACCAGAAAATTTGCATTAGTGTGTCTTATCGAGTTTGTTAGGATGCATTAGTGAGACTGGACTTCGACAGTGTTTTCTTTAAAAATGATTGCTTAACATTTTTGTTGGAAACTATATATTTTTAACATATGAATATTATGTGATATATTAATCTCTTAACGTGTTTGATATTATGTGATAGATGTCTACCTCTAGAACAAGTCCCATTGACTCACCTAATAATAATGAAGAGTCAAATGTAAATTGGAATGATTCGTGGACTGATTCACAAGTTCCCGAAGAGGAACCGGAAGAAGAGTCGGAACCGGAAGAAGAATCGGAACCGGAAGAAGAATCGGAACCGGAAGAAGAAATAGAACCGGTGGGAGAAATAATAAAACGGTTAAGTAAAAGAAAATCCTCAACCAACCGACCAAGGTTAATTATGGTCAATGGTGTTTCCGCCAAGGAAGCAAAATATTGGGAGGATTACCAATTCTCCGATGAATCGGATTCCGACGAGAATTCCGATGATGTTATAGAAATTACCCCAACTGAATTTAAAAAGGCAAAAGAAAAGAATAAGGGAAAGGGCATAAAAATAGAGAAATCTAATTCCAACCCCGATGAACTTTATATGTATCGTCAACCCCCGAAGTCCTTAAGTTGTAACAATGACCCGGGAACCTCTAAACCACCAGGTTTTTCTAAACCAATGTGGACAACGACAGCTCGTATTAGGGGAACATCATATATCCCTAGAAACTTGGCAAAACGAACCAAAGCCGAACAAGAAGAAACGAGCGAGTCGGAATAAGATAGTTGTATTCGTGTGGTGTAATATATGTAATATAGTGTGCTTGTGCTTTATGATATATGTAAAAATTGCTTGTATTAATAAGTATTTTTTTTATGAATCTAACTCTTGTCTATTTTACAGTATAAAAACACAAAATGGATAGACAACCCAATATTTTAAGAGACCTACCCGGAGACATGATTGATGAAATCTTGTCTAGAGTCGGTCAGAATTCCTCGGCACAACTATTTAAGGCGAGATCAGTTTGTAAGACATTCGAAGAACGTTCCAAGAATGCCTTGGTTTATAAAAGGCTTTCGTTCGAAAGATGGGGGATATCACATTGGGAAATCCATAAGTTACGATGTGTTTACTTTGACGCATATATTGCGGGAAACCCAAATGCTATTTTACGCAACGGGTTAAGAAATTATTTTGACTCAGTATATCCGAATATTGGACTTCGTGATTTAGAAAAAGGGGCTAACATGCAACATAAAGAAGCATGTTATGCTTACGGATTAGTAATGTTCGCTTCTCACCAAAGTGAGAACAAGAACATCGAGCTACAACTATTAAACAAAACGTTCCCACAAGTGACGGAGTTGGTAATTGGGGTAAGAAATGAGGTTTTTAGATTGTTACGAGACTGTTGGACATTACGTAACCCTCGTCCCTTTGACGACGTTACAACACGCTGTCTTATCAATGGCCATAACGGTTATGTTCCACAAGACCAAGGATGGGAAGTAATCCTAGTAAAACCAGAATGCATGACTTGTTTCTGGACGTATGAATTACGTGTCTTTATTGCCTTTGCTGAACGACTTGTGTACTAGCTAGAATTATCTTCACAACCATCTTGTATCAAATTTATTGTGTGCTATAATTCATGCTATATGTAAAATAAGCGGTATTGTAAGTTTGTAAAATATTGTATAAAAGTTTGAACGCGAAATATTATTACAATCAGTTTTTCATATAGAATTGTAGTAGTTGAATTGTATATTAGCTACTAAGTATGAACTTAACGGGTAGGTACTACCCGAATTTAAACTTATAAAACGCTAATATGAAGAAAAAGCTTTTATAAATGAGTTCATATTATGCTACGAAATACTATTAACTACTCTTAATATTCTGTATGATTAACTTGTTCCATTTGACTATTTTGAAGGAAATGGCACCGACTACTCGACACACCGTGAATATGAATGAAGAGGAATTCCGTACTTTTCTAGCTTCAAACATTGCCGCAGTACAGGCTGCGCTACATACCAACAATAACCTTGGATTTGGCAGTACAGGAAATCGTGTAGGATGCACCTACAAAGAATTCACTGCCTGCAAACCTTTGGAATTTGATGGAACCGAAGGACCAATCGGATTGAAACGGTGGACCGAGAAGGTCGAATCGGTGTTTGCCATAAGTAAGTGTACTGAAGAGGACAAAGTGAAGTACGCTACGCATACCTTCACAGGTTCTGCGTTAACATGGTGGAATACCTATCTAGAGCAAGTGGGACAAGATGATGCGTACGCACTACCGTGGTCAGCATTCAAGCACTTGATGAACGAGATGTACCGTCCCAGAACCGAGGTCAATAAGCTCAAGACAGAACTTAGAGGGTTACGAACCCAAGGATTTGATATTACCACATACGAAAGACGATTCACAGAATTGTGCCTTTGGTGTCCGGGAGCGTTCGAAGATGAGGAAGAGAAGATCGACGCGTTTTTGAAAGGATTACCGGAAAGAATCCAAGAAGATATAAGTTCACACGAGCCCGCCTCCATACAACAGGCATGTAGAATGGCTCACAAACTAGTGAACCAGATTGAAGAAAGAATTAAAGAACAGACTGCTGAAGAGGCCAATGTGAAGCAAGTCAAAAGAAAGTGGGAGGAAAACGGTGATAAGAATCACCAATACAACAACAACAGCAATTACAACAATAATCGCAACAATTATCCCAACAATCGCAACATCAATCGCAACTACAACAAACGGCCCAACAACAACAACAACAACAACTACAACAATCATCTCAACAACAATAATAACCGCAACAACAACAACAATCAGAAGCAGGTATGTCAAAGGTGTGAAAAGTATCACTCGGGGTTCTGCACCAAATTTTGCAACAAGTGTAAAAGAAATGGTCATAGCGCGGCGAAGTGTGAGGTCTACGGACCAGGGGTTAATAGAACGAAAGGAACAAATGGTGTCGGAACGAGTAATGGCAGAGCAAGTAGTGTCGGAGCAAGTTATGCCAATGTAGTTTGTTATAAATGTGGAAAACCGGGCCACATTATTAGAAATTGCCCAAACCAGGAGAACACAAATGGACAAGGCCGCGGAAGAGTTTTCAATATTAATACGGCAGAGGCACAGGAAGACCCGGAGCTTGTTACGGGTACGTTTCTTATTGACAATAAATCTGCTTACGTTTTATTTGATTCGGGTGCGGATAGAAGCTATATGAGTAGAGATTTTTGTGCTAAATTAAGTTGTCCATTGACGCCTTTGGATAGTAAATTTTTACTCGAATTAGCAAACGGTAAATTAATTTCAGCAGATAATATATGCCGGGATCGAGAAATTAAACTGGGTAGCGAAATATTTAAGATTGATTTGATACCAGTAGAGTTAGGGAGTTTTGATGTAATAGTTGGCATAGACTGGCTGAAGAAGGTGAAAGCAGAGATCGTATGTTATAAAAATGCAATTCGCATTGTACGAGAACAAGGAGAACCCTTAATGGTGTACGGAGAAAAGGACAACATGAAGCTACATCTTATTAGTAATTTGAAGGCACAAAAACTAATAAGAAAAGGTTGCTATGCTATTCTAGCACACGTCGAGAAAGTACAAACTGAAGAAAAGAGCATCAATGATGTTCCCATTGCAAAAGAATTTCCCGATGTATTTCCGAAAGAATTACCGGGATTACCCCCACAGCGATCCGTTGAATTTCCAATAGATCTTGTACCTGGAGCTGCACCAATAGCTCGTGCTCCTTACAGACTCGCACCCAGCGAGATGAAAGAACTGCAAAGCCAATTACAAGAACTTTTAGAGCGTGGTTTCATTCGACCAAGCACATCACCGTGGGGAGCTCCTATTTTGTTTGTCAAGAAGAAAGATGGTACATTCAGGTTGTGTATCGACTACCGAGAGTTGAACAAACTTACCATCAAGAACCGCTAACCACTACCGAGAATCGACGACTTATTTGATCAACTACAAGGCTCGTCTGTTTATTCAAAGATTAAATTACGTTCCGGGTATCATCAAATGCGGGTGAAAGAAGATGATATTCCAAAGACTGCCTTCAGAACACATTACGGTCATTACGAGTTTATGGTCATGCCGTTTAGTTTAACTAATGCACCAGCTGTGTTCATGGACCTTATGAACCGAGTGTGTGGACCATACCTTGACAAGTTTGTCATTGTTTTCATTGATGACATACTTATTTACTCAAAGAATGACCAAGAACACGGTGAACATTTGGGAAAGGTGTTAGAAGTATTGAGGAAGGAAGAATTGTACGCTAAGTTTTCAAAGTGTGTATTTTGGTTGGAAGAAGTTCAATTCCTCGGTCACATAGTGAACAAAGAAGGTATTAAGGTGGATCCGGCAAAGATAGAAACTGTTGAAAAGTGGGAAACCCCGAAAACTCCGAAACACATACGCCAGTTTTTAGGACTAGCTGGTTACTACAGAAGGTTCATCCAAGACTTTTCCAGAATAGCAAAACCCTTGACTGCATTAACGCATAAAGGGAAGAAATTTGAATGGAATGATGAACAAGAGAAAGCGTTTCAGTTATTGAAGAAAAAGCTAACTACGGCACCTATATTGTCATTGCCTGAAGGGAATGATGATTTTGTGATTTATTGTGACGCATCAAAGCAAGGTCTCAGTTGTGTATTAATGCAACGAACGAAGGTGATTGCTTATGCGTCTAGACAATTGAAGATTCACGAACAAAATTATACGACGCATGATTTGGAATTAGGCGCGGTTGTTTTTGCATTAAAGACTTGGAGGCACTACTTATATGGGGTCAAAAGTATTATATATACCGACCACAAAAGTCCTCAACACATATTTAATCAGAAACAACTGAATATGAGGCAGCGTTGGTGGATTGAATTATTAAATGATTACGACTTTGAGATTCGTTACCACCCGGGGAAGGCAAATGTGGTAGCCTATGCCTTGAGCAGGAAGGACAGAGAACCCATTCGAGTAAAATCTATGAATATAATGATTCATAATAACCTTACTACTCAAATAAAGGAGGCGCAACAGGGAGTTTTAAAAGAGGGAAATTTAAAGGATGAAATACCCAAAGGATCGAAGAAACATCTTAATATTCGGGAAGACGGAACCCGGTATAGGGCTGAAAGGATTTGGGTACCAAAATTTGGAGATATGAGAGAAATGGTACTTAGAGAAGCTCATAAAACCAGATACTCAATACATCCTGGAACGGGGAAGATGTACAAGGATCTCAGGAAATATTTTTGGTGGCCGGGTATGAAAGCCGATGTTGCTAAATACGTAGGAGAATGTTTGACGTGTTCTAAGGTCAAAGCTGAGCATCAGAAACCATCAGGTCTACTTCAACAACCCGAAATCCCGGAATGGAAATGGGAAAACATTACCATGGATTTCATCACTAAATTGCCAAGGTCTGCAAGTGGTTTTGATACTATTTGGGTAATAGTTGATCGTCTCACCAAATCAGCACATTTCCTGCCAATAAGAGAAGATGATAAGATGGAGAAGTTAGCACGACTGTATTTGAAGGAATTCATCTCCAGACATGGAATACCAATCTCTATTATCTCTGATAGGGATGGCAGATTTATTTCAAGATTCTAGCAGACATTACAGCAAGCATTAGGAACTCGTCTAGACATGAGTACTGCCTATCATCCACAAACTGATGGGCAGAGCGAAAGGACGATACAAACGCTTGAAGACATGCTACGAGCATGTGTTATTGATTTCGGAAACAGTTGGGATCGACATCTACCATTAGCAGAATTTTCCTACAACAACAGCTACCATTCAAGCATTGAGATGGCGCCGTTTGAAGCACTTTATGGTAGAAAGTGCAGGTCTCCGATTTGTTGAAGTGAAGTGGGGGATAGACAGATTACGGGTCCAGAGATTATACAAGAAACTACCGAGAAGATCATCCAAATTCAACAACGGTTGAAAACCACCCAAAGTCGACAAAAGAGCTACGCTGACATTAAAAGAAAAGATATAGAATTTGAAATTGGGGAGATGGTCATGCTTAAAGTTGCACCTTGGAAAGGCGTTGTTCGATTTGGTAAACGAGGGAAATTAAATCCAAGGTATATTGGACCATTCAAGATTATTGATCGTGTCGGACCAGTAGCTTACCGACTTGAGTTACCTCAACAACTCGCGGCTGTACATAACACTTTCCACGTCTCGAATTTGAAGAAATGTTTTGCTAAAGAAGATCTCACTATTCCGTTAGATGAAATCCAAATCAACGAAAAACTCCAATTCATCGAAGAACCCGTCGAAATAATGGATCGTGAGGTTAAAAGACTTAAGCAAAACAAGATACCAATTGTTAAGGTTCGATGGAATGCTCGTAGAGGACCCGAGTTCACCTGGGAGCGTGAAGATCAGATGAAGAAGAAATACCCGCATCTATTTCCAGAAGATTCGTCAACACCTTCAACAACTTAAAATTTCGGGACGAAATTTATTTAACGGGTAGGTACTGTAGTGACCCGAACTTTTCCATGTTTATATATATATTATTTGAGATTGATATTTACATGATTAAATATTTCCAACATGTTAAGCAATCAAACTTGTTAAGACTTGATTAATTGAAATATGTTTCATATAGACAATTGACCACCCAAGTTGACCGGCGATTCACGAACGTTAAAACTTGTAAAAACGACATGACGATATATATATGGATATACATATGGTTAACATGAGATTATGATAAGTAAGTATCTCCATAAGTATATTAACAATGAGTTATATACATATAAACAAGACTACTAACTTAAGGATTTCGAAACGAGACATATATGTAACGATTATCGTTGTAACGACATTTAAATGTATATATATCATATTAAGATATATTAATATATCATAATATCATGATAATATAATAATTTAACATCTCATTAGATATAATAAACAATGGGTTAACAACATTAATTGAGATCGTTAACTTAAAGGTTTTAAAACAACACTTACATGTAACGACTAACGATGACTTAACGACTCAGTTAAAATGTATATACATGTAGTGTATTTAGATGTATTAAAATACTTTTGGAAGACTTCAAGACATATATCAAAACACTCATACTTAACGAAAATGGTTACAGTTACTTTTCCATTCTTTTCTTTCATCAAGAATTCTAGTCGTATTCTTACCCGTATTATACACAGCTTCAAAACGTACTTACTATGAGTATATACCAATAGGAACTAGCATGGGATTCCACTCTTGATTATGTCATGTATGACTAATCAATTTTAACTTCTACCATGAGCTAGTCAACTAACTAGAACTCCTTTTAACCCCACTCACCACTCACCAATTACCACTCATCATTCACTCCATTTCACTTCCAATTCTCTTTCTAATTCTCTCTCAACACACACACTATTATGAACATATTTTTCCAGTAGTTAATCATCATCTTCATCAAAAATCACTTCAAGAATCAAGCTATAATCATCATAGGAAGAACACTTCAAGAACACTTCAAAAATCCCTTCAAGTTTACTAATTTACTTCCAAGCTTTCTAATCCATTCCAAGTAATCATCTAAGATCAAGAAACCTTTGTTATATACAGTAGGTTATCTTTCTTATTCAAGGTAATATTCATATTCAAACTTTGATTCAATTTCTATAACTATAAACTATCATAATTCGAGTAAAAATCTTACTTGAACTTGTTTTTGTGTCATGATCCTACTTCAAGAACTTTCAAGCCATCCAAGATCCTTTGAAGCTAGATCATTTCTTGTCACTTCCAGTAGGTTTACCTACTAAACTTGAGGTAGTAATGATGTTCATAACATCATTCGATTCATATATATAAAACTATCTTATTCGAAGGTTTAAACTCGTAATCACTAGAACATAGTTTAGTTAATTCTAAACTTGTTCGCAAACAAAAGTTAATCCTTCTAACTTGACTTTTAAAATTAACTACACACATGTTCTATATCTATATGATATCCGAACTTAATGATTTAAAACCTGGAAACACGAAAAACACCGTAAAACCGGATTTACGTCGTCGTAGTAACACCGCGGGCTGTTTTGGGTTAGTTAATTAAAAACTATGATAAACTTTGATTTAAAAGTTGTTTTTCTGAGAAAATGATTTTTATTATGAACATGAAACTATATCCAAAAATTATGGTTAAACTCAAAGTGGAAGTATGTTTTCTAAAATGGTCATCTAGACGTCGTTCTTTCGACTGAAATGACCACCTTTACAAAAATGACTTGTAACTTATTTTTCCGACTATAAACCTATACTTTTTCTGTTTAGATTCATAATATAGAGTTTAATATAAAACCATAGCAATTTGATTCACTCAAAACGAATTTAAAATGAAGAAGTTATGGGTAAAACAAGATTGGATAATTTTTCTCATTTTAGCTACGTGAAAATTGGTTACAAATCTATTCCAACCATAACTTAATCAACTTGTATTGTATATTATGTAATCTTGAGATACCATAGACACGTATACAATGTTTCGACCTATCATGTCGACACATCTATATATATTTCGGAACAACCATAGACACTCTATATGTGAATGTTGGAGTTAGCTATACAGGGTTGAGGTTGATTCCAAAATATATATAGTTTGATTTGTGATAAATACTGAGATACGTATACACTGGGTCATGGATTGATTCAAGATAATATTTATCGATTTATTTCTGTACATCTAACTGTGGACAACTAGTTGTAGGTTGCTAACGAGGACAGCTGACTTAATAAACTTAAAACATCAAAATATATTAAAAGTGTTGTAAATATATTTTGAACATACTTTGATATATATGTATATATTGTTATAGGTTCGTGAATCAACCAGTGGCCAAGTCTTACTTCCCGACGAAGTAAAAATCTGTGAAAGTGAGTTATAGTCCCACTTTTAAAATCTAATATTTTTGGGATGAGAATACATGCAGGTTTTATAAATGATTTACAAAATAGACACAAGTACGTGAAACTACATTCTATGGTTGAATTATCGAAATCGAATATGCCCCTTTTTATTAAGTCTGGTAATCTAAGAATTAGGGAACAGACACCCTAATTGACGCGAATCCTAAATATAGATCTATTGGGCCTAACAAACCCCATCTAAAGTACCGGATGCTTTAGTACTTCGAAATTTATATCATATCCAAAGGGTGTCCCGGAATGATGGGTATATTCTTATATATGCATCTTGTTAATGTCGGTTACCAGGTGTTCACCATATGAATGATTTTTATCTCTATGTATGGGATGTGTATTGAAATATGAAATCTTGTGGTCTATTGTTACGATTTGATATATATAGGTTAAACCTATAACTCACCAACATTTTTGTTGACGTTTAAAGCATGTTTATTCTCAGGTGAATACTAAGAGCTTTCGCTGTTGCATACTAAAATAAGGACAAGATTTGGAGTCCATGTTTGTATGATATTGTGTAAAAACTGCATTCAAGAAACTGATTTCGATGTAACATATTTGTATTGTAAACCATTATGTAATGGTCGTGTGTAAACAGGATATTTTAGATTATCATTATTTGATAATCTACGTAAAGCTTTTTAAACCTTTATTTATGAAATAAAGGTTATGGTTTGTTTTAAAAATGAATGCAGTCTTTGAAAAACGTCTCATATAGAGGTCAAAACCTCGCAACGAAATCAATTAATATGGAACATTTTTAATCAATAAGAACGGAAATTTCATTATCCTCGTTATGAAGGTGTTGGTGATGATCTTCCAACTTTTGCTGATTATTTTCAGATGAATGATGAGCTTTTGAACAGACAGTGTAAAGAAAAGGAACAGAAAGAACAAGAAAGTGTGTTACCAGAAGGTTTCTTGCCAGTGAAGATCAACAAAGAAAAAGTTGAAGTGTTGGAAGAAGAATGGAAGATTATGATGCGGATTAGGCAGTATGTGATGAAGCCTAAGTTGGAGCCGAAATTTTTGAAGTTTATCGAGCACTGTGAGAGTTTACGTGCTAAGGGAAAGATAATAGCCTGGGCTTATATTAAAGAATTTGATATATATGCGATAAAGAACGAACATGGAGTGGATTATATCAAATCTCCATATGAATTCAAAACGTTACCTTATTTTGAGTTTATGCAGGTGGCCAGGCTTAAGATGTTGTATCAGGATTATTATGGAGTTCCTGATATTTTGGTTCATAAGATAAGAAGATCATATCAGTCACCTAATTTCATAGGTTTTCGTCCTCAGTTTCCGAAGATCTCTTATAGAACGAACAAGAAAACAGGGGTAAGAAGGAAGATGGTAAAATATCAACCTGTGAGGTATATGCGGAAGGTTCCTTTGAGGAAGATGCCGCAGCACTTCAGTCCTCGTTTTCGTTGGTGGTATTATGATGAACGCTCGGAGGAAGCGATTATTGTGTTAGACAAAGATGGAGGAGATGAAAATGATAGTATAAGGGTTCTAGATCCAGTTTGGTTGAGAAACTGCTGTGAAGAAGATATGTTTACCCTTTACTACAACAAGATGTTGTATCGCCCAGAGAATCGTGTGCAAGCTGAACAGTATTGCAGAGTTGTTAAACTTTTCTATCTGAAGAACTGGGTGACAGATCCTTATACGGATTGATAACCGAATGCTTTATTGAAACGGCTAGGTCTTAGGCGGAGTTTGTAGGTGCATGAATCCCCAGCCGTTATTTGCTTTTATGTTTAACACATTTCGGTTATGTAATAATGTTTACTCGAGACTATTGATTATATTTGTGTTTGTGCGTACTTAATTTATTAAATGATCAATATGTTAAACTGCAGACACCCGACCGACTGTGTCATTCAGACGACCGAGTGTACACAGACACTCAACCGAGTGTGTCTGTGTTCACTATATATACGGGTTTAGACTTATTTGATGAGGTTACTCATCCCATTCACCCTAAGTCGTAGGTTTTCATCTCCAGTGAACCCTAACACCATATACCACCGAAATCCATCGTCTAGGTGTCGATCTAATCTAGTTTTGGCTCTAGGTTTGATCTATTCGATCCCGAAACGACCCATATCTCGGTTTAACCTTGTTCTAGTGTATTCTGCCTCTAGGATAGATTGCAAGCGACCTAAGATCCTAAGTATAAACGTCTACAACGATAACTTCCATAATAATTTTTTAGTTACCTTTGAGAACGTTTAACTAAATCCGAATGTTGTTAATATCAACCCAGGGAGGGAAAAGGCAATTAGTCCATTTTGCAATGTTCACCCAAACTTGAGCAGTCGTGTTACAATGAATGAAAGAGTGATCAATTGCTTCCAAGTAATCAAGAGTAGTATCGCATAGTACGGATGGGACATCAATGTTCTTTTGTTTAGGTTATCTTTTGTTGGAAGATCATTTTTAACAAACTCCGAACGAAACTATTAATTTTTAAAGGGACAAATTTACACCAAAAAAGAGGTTATGAAGGACCTGTAAGAGAAGTCGATGTTAGCTTTGTTTAGATTGTTATCATCACAACCACTCCATCACCGCGCTAGTTCTACAGATTGCATTTTATTTAATTAAATTTTAAAAATTTTAAACTAGTTTTATACAATCACTAAATAAATGCAGCTGGTGTTGGTTATTAATGCCCAAGACACAACTTATGTCTATACTACTAATAACATTTGAACCTATAGGGTCACACACAATGAGCAAATAAATATCAATTACATATTTGAATATGATTCTTATATTACAACCTTATTATACATATTGTGTCATTGTTATTTAATAGAAATAATAATACTACAATTATATATAAACAAATATCCATACATATGTATAGAGATGTCTATGTGTTGGATAACAAGTAACCTTTGTTACTTGTTTCTATCTTGTAATTTATATAAAATGTTCAAGTATACATTATCAAAGACATTATTAAAAGCTATCCATACACATTGTTTTATTCAATATGTTTAATAAATAAATGTGCATTATAGACTTATAATGGAAGTCATTATGACCTTACACTAATTGGTGGAAGAAAAGAAAAAGTGAAATGATGAACCATGATGGCTTAGTTGTTGTAGTTTTCTTTAAAATGTAAGAGTACATACGTATACTACTTACAAGATAGAAAACACATACACACTTATAAGTCTCAAGATGTTATCTTTCTTTATTTAAAAGGTTCTAAGTATTCTTTCATATTTGAAAGATTAATAAGAAAACAAGATAGGATTAAAACAAGAAATAAGAAAGGTTGTTTCTTATACTTGTTTTCAAGGGTTGTGAAGGACTAGCATCCGGTTGATATTGGAGTTTGCGTGTAACATCCCGCATTTTTTCGTTAAATTATTTTTAACGCCGTCTTTTATTTTATTTTATTTTATTTTAATAATATTCTTCGTATCTAGATTCGTAACCTCCGTTAGCAAACATTCATAATATTTTCGTTATTGGATTATAATGTCTCCCGTACTCTCGTGTAATTCAAAATAATTCGTTTGGTTAATTTCCGCACCCACTTTGAAACTTGAGGAACCGAGGTTGCCAAGTGGGCAAAGTAGTTGACTAGGTCAACTAGTCAACCCACCTTATCCACCACTCATTTCCACCTCCACCTCCACCTCCTCTTTCTCTCTTTCTCTCTTCTTACTTCCATTTTTGAACCATAACACCCAAACACACAAATTCATCATCTAATTTCGGATTTGGAGGCTAACATCAAAACAAATTACATACTTGGAATCCTCTCTCCATCCTCTACAATTTGATACCAATTTCATCTCATTTGGGTAACTTTCTAAAATCACTAGATTTTGTGTTCTTGATGTTTTTGAATTATAAATTTGTTAATTAGTGTCTATGGCTCAAGTCTAACATCAATATATGACTTGTATACTCGATTTGTTGTTTTGGAGTAACTAGCATGAACTTGAAAATGGGTTTGCTTAATCTTTGATTTTGGAAGATTAAATGTTGTTAAATTGTTAAAGTTCATGTTTTAATTGTGTTACTAGTATCACTAGCTTCATTTTGATGTGTAGGTTGATTTGTAAAACTTCAAATACATGATTAGTGATTTTGTGAATTTTGATTAGGGTTTGATGAACTTGAAATGAACTTTTGATACTTTGAATGCCATGAAATGTTGTTAGTAAGTGTTTAGTTGTATTGCATGAGTAATTACCTTCGAAACGGCATATCACATGTGTGGATTGGATTCCCGAATCATGTAATGCATTTCAAGAACTTGAAACTTTGAAAATGGACTTTAAATGATCACTTGACGAGAAATCGGTTATTGGAAATGATGTTTTTTGTTTGATGAAACGTGTTTAGTTGTGTTCCTTGTGAAAAGAGCTTTCCAACGATATAAGGTGCGAGTTCTAAGTGTTTGCGGTTTGTGTTTTGTGCATGAAAAGATTTTGGTTTGGACTTAGAAAAACTGAAACTAGCCAGGTACCAGCTCCCGTGTATTGTCACGGCGGGATAATTGTGGGCCGCTGCGCGGCATAAGCCGTGTCCAGGTTCTTGTCATAACCCATCCTTAACCATAAGAACAAGTTAGATAACGTATGATTTCATTGCGAGGTATTGACCTCTATATGCGACATTTTTAAAAGAACAACTGCATTTATTTTACATTACAAACCAAACTCTTATTTTAATACAAGCTTTAGACAATATAAAGATGATTATCGTTTAGCGATAATCTTAGACTTACAAACTTTACAAATGATGATTACAATACGATTTCTAGCATATTTTACAATACAACTCCTCGGATATGCAGTTTTGTTTTTGACACAAATATGCGTACACAAGATCTTGCTTAAATTCAACATGTTGCAGCGGAAGCTTTTAGTTATCACCTGAGAATAGACATGTTTAAAACGTCAACATAAAGTTGGTGAGATATAGGTTTAATGCCGGCAGCGATATAAATATAGACCATAAGATTTCATATGTAAACATTTTAATAAAAATATTCTAAGTGGTTGAGCACTTGGTAACCATACTTAACATTTAATCACGTCGCATATTCCCTTTATTATGAAATCTAACTACACCGTACCAAGTGTAGTCACGAAACGAAGTACTGTGCAACCGTTGAATACTGGTCGTCCAGTCCGGTTGGGGTTGTCAGGCCCGATAGATCTATCAACAGGATTCGCGTTTACAATACCCATGTAAATTGTAGTTACCAAGCTACAGGGAAGTATGCCAGTGGTACAACTCAACGTAGAATATATTTTTCAGTTACTTGTGTCCATAACGTAAAACATAAAATACATGTATTCTCATCCCGAAATACTTAGAGTTTAAAAGTGGGACTATATACTCACTTTTGCCTTGAAGATATATATATATTTTGACTTGGTCTCCGATTGATATCACGAACCTATCCATATATAATATATATCAATATATTTTCATTTTAAACAATCGTCACATATATATACTTATAATACTTTTAATGTCTTCTTAGTCCGTAGTTTGCAATTAAATTTTAATGGTTCATTTTTAGGTGTTTAATAAATAAATAAAACCCCCATCGAAATAAATAAAACCCCCATCGTATTCGTATTGGTCGGGATTAATCTTGACCCACGGTACCGGTGTTGTCAAATGACGTGTTGCGTACATAAAGTACCGGTGTTGTCAAATGACGTGTTGCGTACAATCATGGGATCTTATGATTAATCTTCTCGTATTGTTTACGGGTGATCCTGAAATATATAAAATTAAATTATGAGTACATATATATAAAATATCATGTTATTTTAAAACAAAGTGATTTATTTAATTTTTCTCCAATTATTTTCGTGGCTAAACTAGTTTTGGATATCCGATTTTGTTTTGGTCATAGTTTCTTCGTTACAACTCCGTTTTCGTTGGTTCAACTTGCCACTTCCTTGGATCGAGTCCTTCTTTAAGAATATGAACTGTAAATACCTTAGTTTGTATTCGAAATCATAGGTCATAGGTCAAACTTTGGTGAAACTTATGAAGTTGATCATTTTCCCTTATGCAAACAACATTAAATGATTATTTTTCTAAAAATACTTATACTTTGAGTTAAATCATGAAATTTTTATGTGTTATCATATTCATAGTAAATATCATTTTTCCAGAAAATAAACATCCAATTCAAGGTTCAAAATAGTTTTTAATTATCCAACCCAAAACAGCCCCCGGTTGTACTCCGACGTCGTAAATTCAGTTTTTAAGGTGTTCTTTGAAAAACCAAGTTATACCTTGTTAAGTTAGCATATATTTATGATATATTACAGGTCTTGAAGTATTTTAAAAGTTAAGTTAGAAGGATCTATTTAGTTTGCAAACAAGTTTGAAATCATTCAAACTATGTTCTTGTTGTTAAAATTGTATACCATAAAATAAGATAGCTATATATATATGAATCGAATAAGGTTATGAACAAAGTTACTACCTCAAGTTACTTGGACAAGATTGCTATAAAAGAGGAGTAAAAACCTAGAACCAAAAGAGTGATGGAATTGGATGAAAGATTGGAAGTAAACTTGTGTTCTTGGAAGGATTCTTGAAGTGTTTTTGTAAGGGTTTTCTTATGGTGATTAAGTGATGTTTTTGAAGCTAGATCTTCATGGTTGTGGGCTGAGATGGTTAAGGGGTTTAAGGCTCATGAAAGTGTGTGTGTTAAGCTAGAAAATGGAAGTGAAAATGAATCAAAATGGAGTACTCCTCACCCTCATTAAAAACGTGAATGGGGGGGAGACAAGAACAAATTTCAAGTTTGTTATTTTGTAAACTTAGTCATACTTGCTTCCAAATTCTAATTACCTTATACCGAGGGTAATAACAAGGGCTGGTTAGGTGGTGATTTGATGTGTATATACTAATAGTAAATACGTATAGAAGCTAGGTATGATACGGGTACATATACCGTAGATATACGTATAGAAATCTTGTGAAAAATGGAATGATAATTCAAATATAGCTATCTTTTGTGAATATACTTATATTGTTTTATGTATTTAAATCCTTAAAAAGTGATTAAATACATTACTTATACGATATATGTATAAACATTATAGGTCATAAGTATTTATGTCAAATAACGTTACGTATGGTTATCGTTTTGAAAACTTAAGTTAGTAGTTTCAAAATATACTTATAACTTATTGTTATTAATACAAAATGAGGTATTAAAACATCCTTAGATCATGTTAAATATGTATATATACATATATATACACAAACGTATAATTATCATATGTTATATAGTTCGTGATATCATCGGTCAAACTAGACGGTCAAACGTTGTGTAAAACTCTTTTCAAAAACATAAGTCTCAACAATTTGGATTGCTTATCATGTTGGTAAGGTTTAATTTATGTAAATATTAATCTTATAAGTATAGAACGATCGAAAAAGTGCGGGTCATTACAGTACCTACCCGTTAAATAAATTTCGTCCCGAAATTTTAAAATTGTACCTATTTTGCGTCATCGGAAAACAGATGTGGATACTTTTGTTTCATCTGATCTTCTCATTCCCAAATAACTCAGGACCTCTTCGAGCATTCCAACGAACCTTAACGATCGGTATATTGCTCTGCTTGAGCTGTTTAACTTCACGGTCCATGATTTCAACTGGTTCTTCTACGAATTGTAATTTCTCGTCAACTTGGATTTCTTCAAGAGGAATGGTGAGGTCTTCCTTTGCAAGACACTTCTTAAGGTTTGAGACGTGAATGGTATTATGTACTCCGGCGAGTTGTTGCGGTAACTCGAGTCGATAAGCTACCGGTCCAATGCGTTCGATAATCTTGAACGGGCCTACATATCTTGGGTTCAGTTTACCTCTTTTACCGAAACGTATTACACCTCTCCAAGGTGACACCTTTAGCATAACCATGTCACCGATCTGAAACTCTAATGGTTTCCTTCGTACATCGGCGTAGCTCTTTTGGCGACTACGGGCTGTTTTCAATCTCTCCTTGATTTGTACTATCTTCTCAGTCGTTTCGTGTATGATCTCGGGACCAGTTAATTGTCGATCTCCTACTTCATTCCAACAAATAGGAGATCTACACTTCCTTCCGTACAATGCTTCGAATGGCGCAGCTTTAATGCTCGCATGATAACTATTATTATACGAGAATTCTGCTAATGGTAGATATTTATCCCATCCGTTTCCAAAATCGATCACACATGCCCTGAGCATGTCTTCAAGAGTTTGAATCGTTCTTTCACTCTGCCCGTCAGTTTGTGGATGATATGCGGTGCTCATATCCAAATGAGTTCCTAGGGCCTCCTGTAGTGATTGCCAGAACTTTGAGGTAAATCTACTATCACGATCGGATATAATGGAAATAGGTATTCCATGCCTTGAAACTATTTCCTTTATATATAATCGTAATAATTTCTCCATTCTATCCGTTTCCTTTATAGGCAAGAAATGTGCAGATTTGGTAAGACGATCAACAATTACCCAAATGGTGTCGTATCCCCAGGCAGTCTTTGGTAACTTCGTGATGAAATCCATGGTAATACCATCCCATTTCCATTCTGGGATTTCTGGTTGTTGAAGTAGCCCTGACGGCTTTTGGTGTTCTGCTTTGACTTTGGAACAAGTTAAACACTCCCCAACATATGTTGCAACGTCTGTCTTTAAATTAGGCCACCAATAATGTGTCTTAAGATCTTGGTACATCTTTCCAACTCCAGGATGTATCGAGTATCTTGTCTTATGTGCCTCATTCAATATCAACTTCCTTAATCCACCCAACTTCGGTACCCAAATACGGTTTGCAAAATATCGAATTCCGTCTTCCCGTATAACGAGTTGCTTCTCATACTTCTTCATTATTTCATTTCTTATGTTTTCTTTAGTAAGTGCTTCTCGTTGAACTTCTTTGATTTGTGAGTTGAGATTCATGCGAATTTTTATGTTCATCGCTCGTACTCGAATTGGTTCTCGTTCCTTTCTGCTTAGTGCGTCAGCCACCACATTCGCTTTCCCGGGATGATAACGAATTTCACAATCATAGTCATTTATTAACTCGACCCACCTACGTTGCCTCATGTTCAGCTGTTTCTGATCAAAAATATGTTGAAGGCTTTTATGATCAGTAAACACAGTGCATTTAACCCCATACAAGTAGTGTCTCCATATCTTCAATGCAAACACGACTGCTCCCAGTTCTAGATCATGCGTCGTATAATTCCGCTCGTGAATCTTCAATTGTCGGGATGCGTATGCAATAACTTTCTTCCGTTGCATAAGAACGCAACCAAAACCATGTCGCGAAGCGTCACAAAATATTTCAAAATCATCGTTCCCTTCTGGTAACGATAAAATAGGTGCCGTAGTTAACTTCTTCTTTAGTAATTGAAATGCACTCTCCTGCTCAGAGGTCCATTCATATTTCTTCCCTTTTTGCGTTAACGCTGTCAACGGCTTAGCTATTCGGGAAAAATCTTGAATAAACCTTCTATAATAACCGGCCAAACCCAAAAATTGGCGTATCTGCGTTGGTGTCTTAGGAGTCTCCCATTTTTCAATGGCTTCAATTTTTGCTGGATCAACCTGAATTCCTTTGCTACTAACAACGTGGCCAGGAAATTGCACTTCTTTCAACCAGAAAGCACATTTAGAAAATTTAGCATATAGCTGTTCTTTTCTCAACAACTCTAATATCAACCTTAAATGCTGCTCATGCTCTTGCTCACTCTTGGAATAGATAAGAATATCATCAATGAAAACGATAACAAACTTATCTAAATACGGACTACAAACTCGATTCATGAGGTCCATGAATACAGCTGGCGCATTCGTCAATCCAAACGGCATGACCAAAAATTCGTAATGACCATAACGTGTCCGAAAAGCAGTTTTCGGAATGTCCTCTTCTTTGACACGTAATTGATGATAACCCGATCTTAGGTCGATTTTCGAATAAACACATGATCCTTGCAGTTGATCAAATAAGTCATCAATTCTCGGTAGTGGATACAGATTCTTGATAGTTAACTTATTTAATTCACGATAATCTATACACATCCTAAAAGATCCATCTTTTTTCTTAACAAACAAAATTGGAGCTCCCCATGGTGAAGTGCTTGGTCGTATGAATCCACGGTCCAGTAATTCTTTTAACTGATCTTGAAGTTCTTTTAACTCGGACGGTGCAAGTCTATATGGAGCACGAGCAACTGGTGCAGCTCCTGGTACTAAATCTATTTGAAATTCTACAGATCTAAATGGAGGTAATCCCGGCAACTCTTCCGGAAAAACTTCAGGAAAATCTCTTGCCACAGGCACGTCGTTGATGCACTTCTCTTTTTCTTTCTTTTCGACTTTATTAACATGTGCTAGAATAGCATAACATCCCTTTTCTAAACACTTCTTGGCTTTCAAACAACTAATGAGTTTTAGCTTTGAATTACCCTTCTCTCCATAAATCATCACCGGCATTTTATCCTTACCAGGAATGCGAATTGCCTTCTTGGCACACACAACTTCCGCTCCTACTTTGGACATCCAGTCCATGCCGACTATTACATCAAAACTTCCTA
Source organism: Rutidosis leptorrhynchoides (assembly GCF_046630445.1). Classification (NCBI taxonomy): domain Eukaryota; kingdom Viridiplantae; phylum Streptophyta; class Magnoliopsida; order Asterales; family Asteraceae; genus Rutidosis; species Rutidosis leptorrhynchoides. The sequence goes on from NC_092337.1 coordinate 145,808,163, forward strand.
ATTCTACGGGTATTAAGTCAATTTTAAACGTTTCTCCAGCTAAATTTATTTCACAATCACGACAAATTTTATCGGCTTTAATTAGTTTACCATTAGCTAACTCAATCATGTATTTAGCATCTAGAGGTAATGATGAACAATTCAATTTAGTGTAAAAATTTCTACACACGTAACTTCTATCGGCACCAGTATCAAATATAATAGATGCTGATAAGTTATTAATGGTAAACGTACCCGTAACAAGCTCCGGGTCTTCACATGCCTCTCTAGCATTAATAACAAATGCTCTCCCACGTGCAGGTCCGATATTCTTCTCTGGATTCGGGCACTGGCTCTTATAGTGACCTTGTTTTCCACACCCAAAACAAGTAACGGTAGCCAAAGCAGTTCTATTTGCATTGGTGGCAGGAGTCTTGGTATCATTTGTATTTGTAACGAGAGCCCTACAATCTTCAGCAAGATGACCCTTTCGATTACATTTGTTGCATACCACATTACAGTAACCAGAGTGATGTTTGTGGCATCGATTGCATAAAGGATTTTGTCCTTTATAACCGAAGCTTAATCCACTACCCGCACCACGCGTGATTTCTTGTTTCTTAAAAGATTGTTGTTGGTTACCTCGATCATAATTTCCATTCCACTTTCTTTTGTTACCCGATACCTTCACATCAGTATTGGATGCTTTCTTATCCATGATGACCTGATCCATTAGCTCGTTTGCCATGGTTAAAGCTTCATGAATTGTCTTAGGTTTCGATGCTGTAACGTTTGCCTTGACCTTTTTGGGCAAACCATCTTTGTACATTTCAATCTTCCGTTCTTCGGTTGGAACCAATTCAGGACATAGTAAAACTAATTCCATGAATCGCTGATTGTAGTTGGTGATTTCGGTACCAACAACCTTCAGACTTCGTAATTCATCTTCCAACTTCCTAACCTCATTCCTTGGACAATATTCGTTGATTAACATTATTTTGAATTCTTCCCATGGAGTATCATAAGCTACATCTCCTCCTACAGCCTTCACATAATTTTTCCACCACGTGAGTGCGCTATCTTGTAAAGTGCACGATGCATACTTGGTCATGTCCTTTTCAACACAACCACTGATTTTAAACACAGTCTCCATCTTTTCTATCCACCGGGTTAAACCGATCGGTCCTTCTGTTCCACTGAATGATGAGGGCTTGCAAGCTTGAAAAGTCTTGTAGGTGCATCCTACACGAGGATTTGGGTTAACTGCAGCAGCTCTTGCAGCTTCGACCCATAACATTCTGTCGTTCACTCGCTGGTTGATGAATTCCTCGACTTCTTGTTCCGTCATTCGATTCAATCGCGCCATTTCCTAATGAAAGAAAATAATTATTCACATGGAATATTATAGATGTAGTGTGTATTTATAGTACATTATAGCTTGTTAATAATATGAACCAGGTATTATTATAAAAGCCTTTTCTTCTTATTAGCATTTTATAATTATATCTAGGGTAGTACCTACCCGTTAATGTTCATACTTAATAGCTTAGTACAGAACCAATTACTACAATCTAAATAATACTTAACCATGGAAAATTATTGCATTTCATACTTCACTATTTTACATATGTTTATCTTACATCGAACATTAAGCAAACCACACTAATAATATTATACAAAACATTATATGATCCCATGGTTTAATACGGCGGCGCATCGTTTGGTCTATTTTCTAGGACGTTTAGGTTCAATGAATCGCCTAACGCTTATCCTAGCTGTCTGCCTATATTTTGGCTGTGGGACTGAAGAACTGGATGCCGAGATAGAACGAATAGGAGTAGCGGGAATAGGGGTGGTAGTGTCTAGTGGAGTTGGTGCCACATCATCCTCACTAAACTCGGGATTTGAATTTTCTAATTCATTAGCCTTTCGTTTCTTTCCTAATTCGAACTTGTCTTTCGTAATTTCCTGTATTTCTTCCTCGGGTTCACTTTCCTCCTCGGGTTCACTTTCCTCCTCGGGTTCACTTTCCGGGTTCCCTATAGTTGGTTCATCCGGAATTTGTGAATCTTCCCCAAAGATATCATTTTCGTCATCGGATAGGTTAATGACTGGAACACCATCTGAAGATTCTGGTTCGGAGTCGCTGAATGTGATAACAAGTTTTGAGTCCGACATCTATCACACAACAACTAACCCATTAGTACTACATAATATTTACATATAAATTTTAACCAACAATGATAAGCAATGGTTTTTAAATCAGACCCGGTCAAAGTCCAGACTTACTAATGTATCCTAACGACTTATCAGTTAGACACACTAATGCAAACCTGGTTCGCTAAGACCACCGCTCTGATACCACATGTCATAACCCGTCCTTAACCATAAGAACGAGTTAGATAACGTATGATTTCATTGCGAGGTATTGACCTCTATATGCGACATTTTTAAAAGAACAACTGCATTTATTTTACATTACAAACCAAACTCTTATTTTAATACAAGCTTTAGACAATATAAAGATGATTATCGTTTAGCGATAATCTTAGACTTACAAACTTTACAAATGATGATAACAATACGATTTCTAGCATATTTTACAATACAACTCCTCGGATATGCAGTTTTGTTTTTGACACAAATATGCGTACACAAGATCTTGCTTAAATTCAACATGTTGCAGCGGAAGCTTTTAGTTATCACCTGAGAATAGACATGTTTAAAACGTCAACATAAAGTTGGTGAGATATAGGTTTAATGCCGGCAGCGATATAAATATAGACCACAAGATTTCATATGTAAACATTTTAATAAAAATATTCTAAGTGGTTGAGCACTTGGTAACCATACTTAACATTTAATCACGTCGCATATTCCCTTTATTATGAAATCTTACTACACCGTACCAAGTGTAGTCACGAAACGAAGTACTGTGCAACCGTTGAATACTGGTCGTCCAGTCCGGTTGGGGTTGTCAGGCCCGATAGATCTATCAACAGGATTCGCGTTTACAATACCCATGTAAATTGTAGTTACCAAGCTACAGGGAAGTATGCCAGTGGTACAACTCAACGTAGAATATATTTTTCAGTTACTTGTGTCCATAACGTAAAACATAAAATACATGTATTCTCATCCCGAAATACTTAGAGTTTAAAAGTGGGACTATATACTCACTTTTGCCTTGAAGATATATATATATTTTGACTTGGTCTCCGATTGATATCACGAACCTATCCATATATAATATATATCAATATATTTTCATTTTAAACAATCGTCACATATATATACTTATAATACTTTTAATGTCTTCTTAGTCCGTAGTTAGCAATTAAATTTTAATGGTTCATTTTTAGGTGTTTAATAAATAAATAAAACCCCCATCGAAATAAATAAAACCCTCATCGTATTCGTATTGGTCGGGATTAATCTTGACCCACGGTACCGGTGTTGTCAAATGACGTGTTGCGTACATAAAGTACCGGTGTTGTCAAATGACGTGTTGCGTACAATCATGGGATCTTATGATTAATCTTCTCGTATTGTTTACGGGTGATCCTGAAATATATAAAATTAAATTATGAGTACATATATATAAAATATCATGTTATTTTAAAACAAAGTGATTTATTTAATTTTTCTCCAATTATTTTCGTGGCTAAACTAGTTTTGGATATCCGATTTTGTTTTGGTCATAGTTTCTTCGTTACAACTCCGTTTTCGTTAGTTCAACTTGCCACTTCCTTGGATCGAGTCCTTCTTTAAGAATATGAACTGTAAATACCTTAGTTTGTATTCAAAATCATAGGTCATAGGTCAAACTTTGGTGAAACTTATGAAGTTGATCATTTTCCCTTATGCAAACAACATTAAATGATTATTTTTCTAAAAATACTTATACTTTGAGTTAAATCATGAAATTTTTATGTGTTATCATATTCATAGTAAATATCATTTTTCCAGAAAATAAACATCCAATTCAAGGTTCAAAATAGTTTTTAATTATCCAACCCAAAACAGCCCCCGGTTGTACTCCGACGTCGTAAATTCAGTTTTTAAGGTGTTCTTTGAAAAACCAAGTTATACCTTGTTAAGTTAGCATATATTTATGATATATTACAGGTATTGAAGTATTTTAAAAGTTAAGTTAGAAGGATCTATTTAGTTTGCAAACAAGTTTGAAATCATTCAAACTATGTTCTTGTTGTTAAAATTGTATACCATAAAATAAGATAGCTATATATATATGAATCGAATAAGGTTATGAACAAAGTTACTACCTCAAGTTACTTGGACAAGATTGCTGTAAAAGAGGAGTAAAAACCTAGAACCAAAAGAGTGATGGAATTGGATGAAAGATTGGAAGTAAACTTGTGTTCTTAGAAGGATTCTTGAAGTGTTTTTGTAAGGGTTTTCTTATGGTGATTAAGTGATGTTTTTGAAGCTAGATCTTCATGGTTGTGGGCTGAGATGGTTAAGGGGTTTAAGGCTCATGAAAGTGTGTGTGTTAAGCTAGAAAATGGAAGTGAAAATGAATCAAAATGGAGTACTCCTCACCCTCATTAAAAACGTGAATGGGGGGGAGACAAGAACAAATTTCAAGTTTGTTATTTTGTAAACTTAGTCATACTTGCTTCCAAATTCTAATTACCTTATACCGAGGGTAGTAACAAGGGCTGGTTAGGTGGTGATTTGATGTGTATATACTAATAGTAAATACGTATAGAAGCTAGGTATGATACGGGTACATATACCGTAGATATACGTATAGAAATCTTGTGAAAAATGGAATGAGAATTCAAATATAGCTATCTTTTGTGAATATACTTATATTGTTTTATGTATTTAAATCCTTAAAAAGTGATTAAATACATTACTTATACGATATATGTATAAACATTATAGGTCATAAGTATTTATGTCAAATAACGTTACGTATGGTTATCGTTTTGAAAACTTAAGTTAGTAGTTTCAAAATATACTTATAACTTATTGTTATTAATACAAAATGAGGTATTAAAACATCCTTAGATCATGTTAAATATGTATATATACATATATATACACAAACGTATAATTATCATATGTTATATAGTTCGTGATATCATCGGTCAAACGTTGTGTAAAACTCTTTTCAAAAACATAAGTCTCAACAATTTGGATTGCTTATCATGTTGGTAAGGTTTAATTTATGTAAATATTAATCTTATAAGTATAGAACGATCGAAAAAGTGCGGGTCATTACAGTTCTGACCTCCTTGGTCAAAATAAGAAAAATGTTTGGCATGCTATGGACCTCTGATTTACATGAGACTTGTTCTAACATGCTTATATATGAATAAAAACCTCAGAAAAATAGTTCGGGACCCAAGCCGAACGTGTTGACTTTTTCGTTGACTTTGACAGACCAAAGTTTGACTTTTTGTCAATCTTGACCAAATGATTATGCAATCTTTCTAACATGATTCTTTACTTGTATCTTGCATGAAACTTGACAATTTGATTCACATGCTTCATAATCGAGTCGTAACGAGCCATAGGACTAATTGAACATCTTTGACCTATCGTGTTTACCGTTATTGATACAACCTATATGTTTAGGGCAAGACTAGCTTTGTCTTTGCACGCGTTTACTTGTTGAAGTACTTTATTACTCTTGAACTCAAGGTGAGATCATAGTCCCACTTTTACTCTTTTGAACTTACATTTGGGATGAGAAAACATAAACATTTCTTTTTAACTAAGTGAACACAAGTAGAGGAAAACAAACATTCTACATACGAGTTTAGAACAAATTCTCAATTCTTTTATCATTAGTTACTCTTGCAGTGTGTAAGTGTAGGCGTGAACTTATGTTGTATGGCCATATGGGTTTGACAAACCCTCATCTCGGACGGTTCGCTACCGTCTACGGATGAAATATATTTTCGAGAAAGAGTGTTGTTCTAGCACTATTAATGGGGCTCAACGGACGGAATGTTAAGCCTTGATAATTGGGTGCTCGTGAATATTAACTTTTAGAATGTATTACTATTTTATCAATGTTGCAAATCTTGTGGTTCGACTTACTTTTACTCACTTACTTACTTAAACCTATGATTTCACCAACGTTTTCGTTGACAGATTTCTATGTTTTTCTCAGGTCTTTGAATGCTATGTGAAACATGCTTCCGCTCATTATTTGATACTTGCTTTGGATGTCGAGTATACATGCATTTCATGAAGCGTCTTTTGACTTTCTTTAAAACTGTGTCGCATAGGTTTCACATGTAACTATAACCTTGTAACGTAACTCTTGGATGAACAATTCTTGTAAACTTTGAAACAATCTTTATTTTTGAAAGGAATGCGACATATCTTTGGTCAAACGTCACGTTAAAGACCTATGACCACGCAACGGGACCTAAGTAGTCGATTCCGTCAATTGACGATTTGTCGGGGTCGCTACAAGTGGTATCAGAGCATTGGTTGTAGTGATTTAGAGTTCATTGGTGTCAACCCCGTGTCATAGGGTACATTAGTGAATCTAGACTACAACCGGTATATAGACTTGAAGTAGGAGTTACTTGACTATTTGTGCATTTATACTCGAACGTTTCTACTCATAACTAACTCTCGCTTCATCTAAATCTTTCGTTGTTTAATTTGATTGACGCGCCACCTTGACTTTATAGAATAATGTCTAATGCACATATGAATCAGGGTAATATAATTGCCGGGATTATATTACGGTGACTCATATGAATGTTCCGACATTACGACACAAAGAATTTAAGGCGAGTCAAGGAAATTTTTCTCTTCATCATTATTCCATATCACGATTAGTATTGTTAAGAATACTAATCAACGATATTCTTGTGTCATGAAGGAATAATGGCTCACCAACGTCAACACAATACTCCTCTCGAAACTCTAGAACAAGCTCTTCAACGAATGATAACCACCGCCGTGGGTGCGGCTGTGGCCGATCACTTTTCCAACAACAACAATCGTGGGGCCGGTAATTCAAACGAAGGTTGCTCCTACAAAAACTTCATGAAGTACAATTCTCCCACTTTCGATGGAACCGGGGGACCGGTTGCTCTCACCCGATGGTTTGATCAAACGTAATCTGTTTTTAGCATAAGCGGTTGTCGAGACCGAGATAAGGTCTAATTCTCCACCCTCACTTTCACCGGTGTTGCTCTCTCATGGTGGAACACGCATGTACAATCGGTGGGTATCGATGAAGCCCACACACTCTCTTGGACCGAATTAAGAGAAAGAATGATCACCGAATACTTCCCGCACGATGAAACTCAAAGGCTCGAATAGGGGCTAAGGAATTTAAAAACGATCGGGAATGACCTCGAAGCTTATAATCAACGGTTTGTCGAACTACCCTTAAGTTGCCCGAACCTCATGACTCCTGAATCCTTAAGAGTTGAACTTTACATGGAAGGCCTCCCAAAGAGCATTCACCACGAGGTAGTATCATCCAAACCCACTAACCTACAAGAGGCTCTAACGATGCCCGCCAATCTATAAAAAAGGTGAATGAAATTGAAGCGCCGACACCAACGGCCGAGGACCAACCGGGTAACAACAAAAGAAAATGGGAAGCCTCTCCATCGAGCAACTACAACAACAACTTCACTAAGAAGTCCTTCACCTCCGACGGTAAGAAAGGGTATGCCGGAAACCTGCCCTACTATAACGAATGTCACAAACATCATTTGGGTGAATGTGGCAAACCATTTTGTAACAGGTGTCAAAGAAGTGGCCATGTGGCCCATATTTGTAAAAGTACCGTTACCGTCGCTCAAAAGACGCCCAATGCGCCAAGGGCGGTTGTTTGTTTCGAATGTGGCCAACCGGGTCATTATAGGAATGCGTGCCCAAAGAAGAAAGCCAACCCCAACGCACACCGGTGAACTTTCAACATTGACACCTAGGATGCCCGAGACAACGATGGACTAGTCACGGGTACGTTTCTTCACAATAACCCGCATATTTCATACTTATTCGATTCGGTTACCGTTAGATGTTTTATAACCAAGGATTTGACTCGTACTCTTTGCACTCCATTTTTTCCCTTTAAATACTACTTACCCAATTTAAGTGACCAACGGAAAAATATTGTGTACCTATAAATTTTATCGGAGGATATACGTTAAACTTATTGGGTGGATAATTTGAATTGTGACTTGATACCTATAGAACTAAGGAGCTCAAAACCTATTCGTTAAGGAGAAATGTTTTCCCTACAATTATGTATAGATCATTGGAACTAAGTAACTTTCGGTTGAAAACCGATACCCTCTTCCTCGTATCCATGACCTCATGATTATTTACATGAATCTCGCGTATATTCCAAACCAACCTCTGTTCTGATTATCATCAATTGAGAGATCAGGGAGAAGATGTCTCCTAACCCGCTTTTAGAACTCACTACGATAGTTGTAAATTTCTTTTAGTACCGTTCGATTATCTAGGCCTCCGCCGGTATTCATAGGCCTCCTGAACCGCGTATGCAAACTTATCTAGACAAATCCATTATCGTATTTATATACAATGTCTAAACCTATTCAAGTAAAGAAGAAAACGAACAACGTATCCGTCTTACGTTCGAACTCTTGAGAAAAGAGCAACTCTATACCGAATTCTCCAAGTGAGAATTTTGGTTAAACGAAGTCCAATTTTTAGACCATGTTGTTAGTGGCCAAAGTATTTCAATACATCTCGCAATCGGAACCACATGTAATCGGGAAACCCTCACGACTCAGACTTGTATTCGTAAAATCTTAGATCTCGCCGGTTATTACTGAAGATTCATTTTCGACTTTTCTCGTGTTGCACGACCTTTAAACTCGTTAACTCACTGAGGGAAAAATTTAAACCTCTCCGTGTCCGAACTTTGAACATGATCTTTCACACAAACCTTACTAGCTAAATTCGTTTAGCACACTGGAACTCAAATATGGAAATATTTCTACTTGAACGCCCTAAAGGCATACTCTCTCAACTCGAAATCAACGAAACGGAATTTTGTTATTTTGGCACGAAAAATTTGAATACTTAATCATGGACCCGATCAACCTTCTCATCAACACGTGCCACGTTACATAGCTCTGTTATTTCACCATTTTTCCGCCTGATATTACTGGAACTTAAGATAACACCCAATCCAAGGATACTTCACTCTTCTTTGACTTATCATACAACTACGTGTACTATCTCGTTTCCCACCCAGTCTCAACATTGGACCACTAGATGCACGATATGGCTACCTCAAGGTATAAACTCATCCTATTCTAAGTCCTCATTTCACTCCTATCCTTTTCGCTCATACTTTCGTATAAGGAAATCTTTTATTCTAAATTCTCCATGGAGGGAGAGACTCTCCACGTTACACTGGTATTCGCCATAAGGGTGAATAGTCATAATGAATGTTTCCGAACCCTAACTAACTTGTTCGAGCATATCTTAAGAAATTCTACTCCAACACGGTGTACCATTGTCAACTACCTCGGATCAAAATACTCGTTTCACTTCTAGTGTTACAAGGAGCCTTAGGGACACGTTTAAACATGAGTACCGCGTATCATCCACAAACTGACGGAACAAGAAAGCATACGATTCAAATCTTGGAGAGAAAGGTTACCAACTCGTATTGTAGCTTTTAGTTGATTCCTCTTACTACGGTAGTTACCATTCGTGTATTAAAGCCGCACTCCCGAAACCCTATATGGCCGCAAATGTCATACCCCTATTCATTGGACCAAAGCATGTGGCAAGCAAATCACCGAATCCGAACTCATTCAAGAAATAACAGTTGAGATCGTTCAAGTCCGAGAAGGACTCAAGACGACCCGTAGTCGCCAAAAGGGCTATACCGATATTCGACGTAAACCTCTCGAATCCCAAGTCAGTAACTGTGTAATATTGAGAACCCGCACCTTGGGAAGGTGTAATCCATTTCGGGAATCAGGGAAAGTTAAAACCGCGATATATTAATCCTTTTGAAATCTTGGGGCGTATTGGAACTGCCTCCTACCGTTTAGATCTCCTGACTCAATTAAAGTTTCCGTTTACCTTACATTTCGTGTAACAAACTTAGAGGCGTGTCCTGCGGAACAGGAACGTGCTATCCTTCTAGATAAACCTACTATTGATGACAAACTCCCCTCCATGGGAAAAACCGGTTGAAATGGTGGATCGTAAACCAAGCCTTAATACAACGTGAAACCCCGACTATCCAAATTCGTGGAAATGCCCAAGGACATATCTTCACTTATCCATAGCATTGACAACGTAAGGTCTCGAGTAAGAAACAACGACTATTGCTTCCAACTAAATTTCGGGACAAAATTTCTTTTAAGGCGTGGGTAATGTAACATCCCGCATTTTTCCGTTAAATTATTTTTAACGCCGTCTTTTTTTTATTTTATTTTATTTTAATAATATTCTTCGTATCTAGATTCATAACCTCTATTAGCAAACATTCATAATATTTTCGTTATTGGATTATAACGTCTCCCGTACTCTCGTGTAATTCAAAATAATTCGTTTGGTTAATTCCTGCACCCGCTTTGAAACTTGAGGGACCGAGGTTGCCAAGTGGGCAAACTAGTTGACTAGGTCAACTAGTCAACCCACCTTATCCACCACTCATTTCCACCTCCACCTCCTCTTTCTCTCTTTCTCTCTTCTTACTTCCATTTTTGAACCATAACACCCAAACACACAAATTCATCATCTAATTTCGGATTTGGAGGCTAACATCAAAACAAATTACATATTTGGAATCCTCTCTCCATCCTCTACAATTTGATACCAATTTCATCTCATTTGGGTAACTTTCTAAAATCACTAGATTTTGTGTTCTTGATGTTTTTGAATTATAAAGTTGTTAATAAGTGTCTATGGCTCAAGTCTAACATGAATATATGACTTGTATGCTCGATTTGTTGTTTTGGAGTAACTATCATGAACTTGAAAATGGGTTTGCTTAATCTTTGATTTTGGAAGATTAAATGTTGTTAAATTGTTAAAGTTCATGTTTTAATTGTGTTACTAGTATCACTAGCTTCATTTTGATGTGTAGGTTGATTTGTAAAACTTCAAATACATGATTAGTGATTTTGTGAATTTTGATTAGGGTTTGATGAACTTGAAATGAACTTTTGATACTTTGAATGCCATGAAATGTTGTTAGTAAGTGTTTAGTTGTATTGCATAAGTAATTACCATCGAAACGGCATATCACATGTGTGGATTGGATTCCCGAATCATGTAATGCATTTCAAGAACTTGAAACTTTGAAAATGGACTTTAAATGATCACTTGACTAGAAATCGGTTATTGGAAATGATGTTTTTTGTTTGATGAAACGTGTTTAGTTGTGTTCCTTGTCAAAAGAGTTTTCCAACGATATAAGGTGCGAGTTCTAAGTGTTTGCGATTTGTGTTTTGTGCATGAAAAGATTTTGGTTTGGACTTAGAAAAACTAAAACTGGCCAGGTACCAGCTCCCGTGTATTGTCGCGATGCGACAATTGTGGGCCGCGGCGCGGCATAAGCCGTGTCCAGGTTCTGACCTCCTTGGTCAAAATAAGAAAAATGTTTGGCACACTATGGACCTCCGATTCACATGAGACTTGTTCTAACATGCTTATATATGAATAAAAACCTCAGAAAAATAGTTCGGGACCCGACCCGAACGTGTTGACTTTTTCGTTGACTTTGACCGACCAAAGTTTGACTTTTTGTCAAACTTGACCAAATGATTATGCAATCTTTCTAACATGATTCTTTACTTATATCTTGCATGAAACTTGACAATTTGATTCACATGCTTCATAATCGAGTCGTAACGAGCCATAAGACTAATTGAACATCTTTGACCTATCGTGTTTACCGTTATTGATACAACATATATGTTTAGGTCAAGACTAGCTTTGTCTTTGCACGCGTTTATTTGTTGAAGTACTTTATTACTCTTGCACTCAAGGTGAGATCATAGTCCCACTTTTACTCTTTTGAACTTACATTTGGGATGAGAAAACATAAACATTTCTTTTTAACTAAGTGAACACAAGTAGAGGAAAACAAACATTCTACATACGAGTTTAGAACAAAATCCTCAATTCGATTATCATTAGTTACTCTTGCAGTGTGTAAGTGTAGGCGTGAACTTATGTTGTATGGCCATATGAGTTTGACAAACCCTCATCTCGGACGGTTCGCTACCGTCTACGGATGAAATATATTTTCGAGAAACAGTGTTGTTCTAGCACTATTAATGGGGTTCAACGGACGGAATGTTAAGCCTTGATAATTGGGTGCTCGTGAATATTAACTTTTAGAATGTATTACTATTTTATCAATGTTGCAAATCTTGTGGTTCAACTTACTTTTACTCACTTACTTACTTAAACCTATGATTTCACCAACGTTTTCGTTGACAGATTTCTATGTTTTTCTCAGGTCTTTGAACGCTATGTGAAACATGCTTCCGCTCATTATTTGATACTTGCTTTGGATGTCGAGTATACATGCATTTCATGGAGCGTCTTTTGACTTTCTTTAAAACTGTGTCGCATAGGTTTCACATGTAACTATAACCTTGTAACGTAACTCTTGGATGAACAATTCTTGTAAACTTTGAAACAATCTTTATTTTTGAAAGGAATGCGACATATCTTTGGTCAAACGTCACGTTAAAGACCTATGACCACGCAACGGGACCTAAGTAGTTGACGCCGTCAATTGACGATTTGTCGGGGTCGCTACATTGCGTTCGTGTGGATTACCGATAGAGGGAGGCTACTTTGGTTCCTAAATTCTTAGCATCCATAACTTCTCAAGTTCAAAGTCTTCAAAGGTTGTAGTCTTTAAACTCACTATTTATTATTTAGTTTTCTTAACAACATGCAATTGGATCCTTGGTGGGGAGTTTTTGAAAGGTTTAAAAATTGTTGTACATGCTTCCGCTGCTAAATAGGTTTTTAAAATTTCATACAAACCCCTACAGCTGGTTGATTGGTTAGTCAATAATTTGTAGAGAGGGCCTAGTAAGAAAGAAGATATAGATGAACAAGATCTATGTAACAAGAACATGAAGATCGGTTTTGAAGAACATGAAGATGAAGAAGATCTGTGTAATAATGGGCCTAGTATTTCAAAAATCCTAAAAATTGTTAAGTACTCATTTAAGGTACTAAATGGAAAGAATATAAGAGAAGAAAAATTAGAATTTGATTTATTTGTTACTGGGGTTCGAGAGGCCAACGACTCGCCCCAAAAGGAAATATGAGAATAGCCAAATGGGACACAAAGAGGCCTCGGAGATGCTAATCGATGATGGATGGCAGGCAATGTGTTATCAGCATATCAAATCCAAATTTGTTGCAATTCAAGAAACGATGGTTTCTGAAGATTCTTTAAGATTTCTAAATACAATGTGGAATGGCATAATTTTTAATGGCGTATAATTAGGCGCAAGTGGTAGATCGAGTGGTTTGATTTCCCTTTGGAGGGAAGACACGTGCAAGCTTGTAGATCAATGGAAATCATAGAATATCTTGGCAATAGTGTCTAAATTTTTATCCCTAAATGTGGATATGCTTATCATGAATGCATACCCCTCGCATCAAGAATTAAGAAAAAAAGCTCTCTCGAACATAATTGCAAGTATTGTTTCGGATTAGGATGATCTTATTTATGTTCTAGGTTAGGGCGCTTGATAGGTCCCTGTACGATGTAGGAATTATGGTTATTGAGAAATGAGGCGATGCTTAAAGAAAATATACTTGCTATTCCATTATTGTATCTCTAAACATCAAATGTAAAGTATTTCTTTGGGCGATTTCTTTAGATTTAAGTCATTCAAGTCATGCTCACATTTGGATTTCTCAACCATGGTTATTGTTGGGACGCAGCTGATGTGGTGGTATTAGGCTTGTACTTCTAACAATGATAGTTTGTGAATGATATTTTGTATGATAGTTAGTCCAAAATTTGGTCATGTATTTTCTATTTTGGTATTTTGTACATTCTCTCAGAATCGGTCAAGCTGTTGAACTGTGTTTTGTGGCTAGAATTTTTTTACCTTGTCTACTAGTTTGTAGTCTCTTATCATCTGTTTGATGATATATTTCTAAGAGTTTTGCTAAATGTAGCCCTATGGGCAATAGTTAAGGTTTCCATTTTTAAAATGATTTATTACCTAATTCCATGCTAAATGAGAATCCACCTCACTTCAAATTTAAGGAGATAACTCATAACCAACACTTTTCATATATAATTTATAGAACTATTAAATAAAATAATTTTAGAATATTTTATCTAAATAACACACAATCGTTTGTAATAAATAGTCAAATATAATTGACATAGAACTTTGATACGTAAACAAAATATTTTATTTTGTGAATTTTCGTTTTCTATTATATTATTCTCAATTTTAATACTAAATCAACACTAGTAAATGTAAGAATCAAACACAAATTTTATTTCCTCAATATATTGCCTTCTAACTAGTTATACAATATGTTTATACTATTAATGAAAAAAGAAGATTAGAAAACACATTTTGGTGTCATCCGAAAAGCTTTGATTGGTATGTTAATTACGGTGACGTAGTTGCCCTTGATACAACTTACAAGGTAAATGCTTATGATATGCCATGTGCTCTTTTTGTGGGCATCAACAATCATGGGAAGACAGTTTTATGTGGATGCGCGCTTCTTCGAAATGAGACAAAGCATACTTTTATTTCGTTGATGAAAGTACGAATTCCAATCCTTTTTATTGTAATTTATATTTTAAATATCTTAAGCATTATGATATATTCTTAACATTTTTTATGTTTACTCTGATTTACAGACTTTTGTGACAATAATGAAGATGTAACAACCCGACTTTTTTCGTTAACTCATTTTAACGCCCGTCTTTTTTAAAATAATCTTACGTCATCTATATTCGTACCTTTCGTTAACTAACATTCTTAACATTTCCGTTATTGGATTATAACATTTTCCGTTACTCTCGCATATTTAAAATAATTCGTTCGGTTAATTCACGCACCCACTTTTAACTTAAGGGACTAAGGTTGCCAAGTGGGCAAACTAGTTGACTAGGTCAACTAATCAACCCACCACCACCACCACTCATTCATTCATCACCTCCTCATCTCTTAATACTTCTTTTTTTCTCTCAAACCCACTCAACAAAGAATCATCATCTAAATCCAATCTATCAAGCTTACAATAAAACAAATTACATATTTGGAATCCTCTCTTCATTCTCTACAACTTGATACCAATTTCATCTCGTTTGGGTAACTTTTCTAAAACTCTAGATTTCATATTCTTAGTGTTCTTGACTTAAAAGTGTGTTAATTAGTGTCTATGGCTCATTGTGATGTCGTGTATGTAATTTGTATGCTCGATCTTGTTAATTGACATAACTAGCATGAACTTGAAAAAAAAATTGTTTGTTTAATCTTTGATTTTGGTTGATTAAATGTTAAAGTTCATGTATTAAATGTGTTACTAGCATCATTAGCTTTAATTTGATGTGTAGGTTGATTTGGAAAACTTCACTAACATGATTATTGATTTTGTGATTTTGGTTAGGGTTTGATAGAATTTAAAACGAACTTTTGATGCCTTGAATGCCATGAGATATTAGTGGGAAGTGATTAGTTGTATTGTATGCGTAATTACCTACGAAATGGCATATCAGATGTGTGCATTCAATTCCCGAATCATTAAATTGCAATTATGAACTTGGAACGTTAATAATGAACATTAAATAATCATTCGATGAGGATTCAGTTATTGTAAATGATGTTTTTGTTTGATGAAACGTGTTTAGTTGTATTCCTCGTTAAATTACCTTTCCAACGATATAAGATACGTGTTTTGAATGTTTACGGTTCATGATTTGTGTTTAAAAGTGTTTTAGTTGGAGACTTGTGAAATTTCAGCAGCCCAGGTGTTTGGACGCCGTCCCACACCTTTGGACGCCATCCTCTTCTTCATTTCTGGCAGCGTCCAGCCATTCTGGACGCCGTCCAGATGGTCTGTCAAGGGCTGTCCAGTTTTGCCATTTTTCGTTTAATTCTAACTATGCTACGCACCTCCGATTAACATGTAACTTGTTCTAACATGTTCATATATGATTATATAACTTAGAAAAATTGTCCGAGACCCGACCCGAATGTGTTGACTTTTTCGTTGAATTTGACTTCACCAAAGTTTGACTTTTAGGCATACTTAACCAAATGCGTATGCGATCGTTCTAACATGCTTTTATACTTATATCTTGCATGAAACTTGACAACGTGATTCACATGCTCTATATAATCGAGTCGTAACGAGCCATATGACTAATTGAACACATTTCACCCGACCTTGTGTCGTAACCGTTAATTGATACAACTTAATTGTTTAGGTCAAGGCTAAGCAACTTTCATTTACACAACGTTTAATTTCAAATACTTTGGCGTGCAACTACGGTGAGATCATAGTCCCACTTTTACTCTTTTATACTTATATTTGGGATGAGAAAACATAAACGTTTCATTTTACAAAGTGAACACAAGTACGAAAACAACCATTCTACGTACGAGTTAGAACAAAAAGCCTCAATTTTGTAACATCCCAATTATTTAAGGTATTATTTTATGAAATTTTATTATTTTATATATACATGGATGAAATGATTTTTGTATAAATAAATGGACAAGAGTTAAGTTTTTTAGTTAAGTTAGAAGGGACTAAAGGTGCAAAGTTTGAATTAAGGACCTCCCATAATAGAGTTTTGATGGGAAGGGTAGAAATTGCAAATCAGACATAGTTGTTTTAATAAAAGAAAAGCAAATACTGATAAATCATTATCAGTTGTAAAATAAAATACAGAGACTTGTGTGTGTGTGCTAGTGTCGACATTCACAAGGAGGAAGAAGAGGAGTTCAAATCTATGAAATTGTGTTCATGCAAGCATAAATTAGTGAAATCTAGAGTACTCTAATCATCCTAACAAGCTTTAAATCTTCAATTTCATCTTCTTTGTACACAATTAGGGTTCTTGTGAAATGACCCGTTCTTATTGATTAAAAACGTTCCATATTAATTGATTTCGTTGCGAGGTTTTGACCTCTATATGAGACGTTTTTCAAAGACTGCATTCATTTTTAAAACAAACCATAACCTTTATTTCATAAATAAAGGTTTAAAAAGCTTTACGTAGATTATCAAATAATGATAATCTAAAATATCCTGTTTACACACGACCATTACATAATGGTTTACAATACAAATATGTTACATCGAAATCAGTTTCTTGAATGCAGTTTTTACACAATATCATACAAACATGGACTCCAAATCTTGTCCTTATTTTAGTATGCAACAGCGGAAGCTCTTAGTATTCACCTGAGAATAAACATGCTTTAAACGTCAACAAAAATGTTGGTGAGTTATACGTTTAACCTATATATATCAAATCGTAACAATAGACCACAAGATTTCATATTTCAATACACATCCCATACATAGAGATAAAAATCATTCATATGGTGAACACCTGGTAACCGACATTAACAAGATGCATATATATAAGAATATCCCCATCATTCCGGGACACCCTTCGGATATGATATAAATTTCGAAGTACTAAAGCATCCGGTACTTTGGATGGGGTTTGTTAGGCCCAATAGATCTATCTTTAGGATCCGCGTCAATTAGGGTGTCTGTTCCCTAATTCTTAGATTACCAGACTTAATAAAAAGGGGCATATTCGATTTCGATAATTCAACCATAGAATGTAGTTTCACGTACTTGTGTCTATTTTGTAAATCATTTATAAAACCTGCATGTATTCTCATCCCAAAAATATTAGATTTTAAAAGTGGGACTATAACTCACTTTCACAGATTTTTACTTCGTCGGGAAGTAAGACTTGGCCACTGGTTGATTCACGAACCTATAAAAATATATACATATATATCAAAGTATGTTTAAAATATATTTACAACACTTTTAATATATTTTGATGTTTTAAGTTTATTAAGTCAGCTGTCCTCGTTAGTAACCTACAACTAGTTGTCCACAGTTAGATGTACAGAAATAAATTGATAAATATTATCTTGAATCAATCCACGACCCAGTGTATACGTATCTCAGTATTGATCACAACTCAAACTATATATATTTTGGAATCAACCTCAACCCTGTATAGCTAACTCCAACATTCACATATAGAGTGTCTATGGTTGTTCCGAAATATATATAGATGTGTCGACATGATAGGTCGAAACATTGTATACGTGTCTATGGTATCTCGAGATTACATAATATACAATACAAGTTGATTAAGTTATGGTTGGAATAGATTTGTTACCAATTTTCACGTAGCTAAAATGAGAAAAATTATCCAATCTTGTTTTACCCATAACTTCTTCATTTTAAATCCGTTTTGAGTGAATCAAATTGCTATGGTTTCATATTGAACTCTACTTTATGAATCTAAACAGAAAACTATAGGTTTATAGTCAGAAAAATAAGTTACAAGTCATTTTTGTAAAGGTAGTCATTTCAGTCGAAAGAACGACGTCTAGATGACCATTTTAGAAAACATACTTCCACTTTGAGTTTAACCATAATTTTTGGATATAGTTTCATGTTCATAATAAGAATCATTTTCTCAGAATAACAACTTTTAAATCAAAGTTTATCATAGTTTTAAATTAACTAACCCAAAACAGCCCGCGGTGTTACTACGACGGCGTAAATCCGGTTTTACGGTGTTTTTCGTGTTTCTAGGTTTTAAATCATTAAGTTAGCATATCATATAGATATAGAACATGTGTGTAGTTAATTTTAAAAGTCAAGTTAGAAGGATTAACTTTTGTTTGCGAACAAGTTTAGAATTAACTAAACTATGTTCTAGTGATTACGAGTTTAAACCTTCGAATAAGATAGCTTTATATATATGAATCGAATAATGTTATGAACATCATTACTACCTCAAGTTTAGTAGGTAAACCTACTGGAAGTGACAAGAAATGATCTAGCTTCAAAGGATCTTGGATGGCTTGAAAGTTCTTGAAGTAGGATCATGACACAAAAACAAGTTCAAGTAAGATTTTTACTCGAATTAAGATAGTTTATAGTTATAGAAATTGAATCAAAGTTTGAATATGAATATTACCTTGAATAAGAAAGATAACCTACTGTATATAACAAAGGTTTCTTGATCTTAGATGATTACTTGGAATGGATTAGAAAGCTTGGAAGTAAATTAGTAAACTTGAAGGAATTTTTGAAGTGTTCTTGAAGTGTTCTTCCTATGATGATTATAGCTTGATTCTTGAAGTGATTTTTGATGAAGATGATGATTAACTACTGGAAAAATACGTTCATAACAGTGTGTGTGTGTGTTGAGAGAGAATTAGAAAGAGAATTGGAAGTGAAATGGAGTGAATGATGAGTGGTAATTGGTGAGTGGTGAGTGGGGTTAAAAGGAGTTCTAGTTAGTTGACTAGCTCATGGTAGAAGTTAAAATTGATTAGTCATACATGAAATAATCAAGAGTGGAATCCCATGCTAGTTCCTATTGGTATATACTCATAGTAAGTACGTTTTATAGCTGTGTATAATACGGGTAAGAATACGACTAGAATTCTTGATGAAAGAAAAGAATGGAAAAGTAACTGTAACCATTTTCGTTAAGTATGAGTGTTTTGATATATGTCTTGAAGTCTTCCAAAAGTATTTTAATACATCTAAATACACTACATGTATATACATTTTAACTGAGTCGTTAAGTCATCGTTAGTCGTTACATGTAAGTGTTGTTTTGAAACCTTTAAGTTAACGATCTCAATTAATGTTGTTAACCCATTGTTTATTATATCTAATGAGATGTTAAATTATTATATTATCATGATATTATGATATATTAATATATCTTAATATGATATATATACATTTAAATGTCGTTACAACGATAATCGTTACATATATGTCTCGTTTCGAAATCCTTAAGTTAGTAGTCTTGTTTATATGTATATAACTCATTGTTAATATACTTATGGAGATACTTACTTATCATAATCTCATGTTAACCATATGTATATCCATATATATATCATCATGTCGTTTTTACAAGTTTTAACGTTCGTGAATCGCCAGTCAACTTGGGTTGTCAATTGTCTATATGAAACATATTTCAATTAATCAAGTCTTAACAAGTTTGATTGCTTAACATGTTGGAAACATTTAATCATGTAAATATCAATCTTAATTAATATATATAAACATGGAAAAGTTCGGGTCACTACAGTACCTACCCGTTAAATAAATTTCGTCCCGAAATTTTAAGCTGTTGAAGGTGTTGACGAATCTTCTAGAAATAGATGCGGGTATTTCTTCTTCATCTGATCTTCACACTCCCAGGTGAACTCGGGTCCTCTACGAGCATTCCATCGAACCTTAACAATTGGTATCTTGTTTTGCTTAAGTCTTTTAACCTCACGATCCATTATTTCGACGGGTTCTTCGATGAATTGGAGTTTTTCGTTGATTTGGATTTCATCTAACGGAATAGTGAGATCTTCTTTAGCAAAACATTTCTTCAAATTCGAGACGTGGAAAGTGTTATGTACAGCCGCGAGTTGTTGAGGTAACTCAAGTCGGTAAGCTACTAGTCCGACACGATCAATAATCTTGAATGGTCCAATATACCTTGGATTTAATTTCCCTCGTTTACCAAATCGAACAACGCCTTTCCAAGGTGCAACTTTAAGCATGACCATCTCTCCAATTTCAAATTCTATATCTTTTCTTTTAATGTCAGCGTAGCTCTTTTGTCGACTTTGGGCGGTTTTCAACCGTTGTTGAATTTGGATGATCTTCTCGGTAGTTTCTTGTATAATCTCTGGACCCGTAATCTGTCTATCCCCCACTTCACTCCAACAAATCAGAGACCTGCACTTTCTACCATAAAGTGCTTCAAATGGCGCCATCTCAATGCTTGAATGGTAGCTGTTGTTGTAGGAAAATTCTGCTAATGGTAGATGTCGATCCCAACTGTTTCCGAAATCAATAACACATGCTCGTAGCATGTCTTCAAGCGTTTGTATCGTCCTTTCGCTCTGCCCATCAGTTTGTGGATGATAGGTAGTACTCATGTCTAGACGAGTTCCTAATGCTTGCTGTAATGTCTGCCAGAATCTTGAAATAAATCTGCCATCCCTATCAGAGATAATAGAGATTGGTATTCCATGTCTGGAGACGACTTCCTTCAAATACAGTCGTGCTAACTTCTCCATCTTGTCATCTTCTCTTATTGGCAGGAAATGTGCTGATTTGGTGAGACGATCAACTATTACCCAAATAGTATCAAAACCACTTGCAGTCCTTGGCAATTTAGTGATGAAGTCCATGGTAATGTTTTCCCATTTCCATTCCGGGATTTCGGGTTGTTGAAGTAGACCTGATGGTTTCTGATGCTCAGCTTTGACCTTAGAACACGTCAAACATTCTCCTACGTATTTAGCAACATCGGCTTTCATTCCCGGCTACCAAAAATATTTCCTGAGATCCTTGTACATCTTCCCCGTTCCAGGATGTATTGAGTATCTAGTTTTATGAGCTTCTCTAAGTACCATTTCTCTCATATCTCCAAATTTTGGTACCCAAATCCTTTCAGCCCTATACCGGGTTCCGTCTTCTCGAATATTAAGATGTTTCTCCGATCCTTTGGGTATTTCATCCTTTAAATTTCCCTCTTTTAAAACTCCTTGTTGCGCCTCCTTTATTTGAGTAGTAAGGTTATTATGAATCATTATATTCATAGATTTTACTCGAATGGGTTCTCTGTCCTTCCTGCTCAAGGCATCGGCTACCACATTTGCCTTCCCCGGGTCGTAATCATTCAATAATTCAATCCACCTACGCTGCCTCATATTCAGTTGTTTCTGATTAAATATGTGTTGAAGACTTTTGTGGTCAGTATATATAATACTTTTGACCCCATATAAGTAGTGCCTCCAAGTCTTTAATGCAAAAACAACCACGCCTAATTCCAAATCATGCGTCGTATAATTTTGTTCATGAATCTTCAATTGTCTAGACGCATAAGCAATCACCTTCGTTCGTTGCATTAATACACAACCGAGACCTTGCTTTGATGCGTCACAATAAATCACAAAATCATCATTCCCTTCAGGCAATGACAATATAGGTGCCGTAGTTAGCTTTTTCTTCAATAACTGAAACGCTTTCTCTTGTTCATCATTCCATTCAAATTTCTTCCCTTTATGCGTTAATGCAGTCAAGGGTTTTGCTATTCTGGAAAAGTCTTGGATGAACCTTCTGTAGTAACCAGCTAGTCCTAAAAACTGGCGTATGTGTTTCGGAGTCTTCGGGGTTTCCCACTTTTCAACAGTTTCTATCTTTGCCGGATCCACCTTAATACCTTCTTTGTTCACTATGTGACCGAGGAATTGAACTTCTACCAACCAAAATGCACACTTTGAAAACTTAGCGTACAATTCTTCCTTCCTTAATACTTCTAACACCTTTCTCAAATGTTCACCGTGTTCTTGGTCATTCTTTGAGTAAATAAGTATGTCATCAATGAAAACAACGACAAACTTGTCAAGGTATGGTCCACAGACTCGGTTCATAAGGTCCATAAACACAGCTGGTGCATTAGTTAAACCAAACGGCATGACCATAAACTCGTAATGACCGTAACGTGTTCTGAAAGTAGTCTTTGGAATATCATCTTCTTTCACCCGCATTTGATGATACCCGGAACGTAAGTCAATCTTTGAATAAATAGACGAGCCTTGTAGTTGATCAAATAAGTTGTCGATTCTCGGTAGTGGGTAGCGGTTCTTGATGGTAAGTTTGTTCAACTCTCGGTAGTCGATACACAACCTGAATGTACCATCTTTCTTCTTGACAAACAAAACAGGAGCTCCCCACGGTGATGTGCTTGGTCTAATGAAACCACGCTCTAAAAGTTCTTGTAATTGGCTTTGCAGTTCTTTCATCTCGCTGGGTGCGAGTCTGTAAGGAGCACGAGCTATTGGTGCAGCTCCTGGTACAAGATCTATTTGAAATTCAACGGATCGCTGTGGGGGTAATCCCGGTAATTCTTTCAGAAATACATCGGGAAATTCTTTTGCAATGGGAACATCATTGATGCTCTTTTCTTCAGTTTGTACTTTCTCGACGTGTGCTAGAACAGCATAGCAACCTTTTCTTATTAGTTTTTGTGCCTTCAAATTACTAATAATATGTAGCTTCGTGTTGCCCTTTTCTCCGTACACCATTAAGGGTTTTCCTTTTTCTCGTATAATGCGAATTGCATTTTTGTAATAAACGATCTCTGCTTTCACTTCTTTCAACCAGTCCATACCGATTATCACATCAAAACTCCCTAACTCTACTGGTATCAAATCAATCTTAAATGTTTCGCTAACCAGTTTAATTTCTCGATTCCGACATATATTATCTGCTGAAATTAATTTACCATTTGCTAATTCGAGTAAAAATTTACTATCCAAAGGCGTCAATGGACAACTTAATTTAGCACAAAAATCTCTACTCATATAGCTTCTATCCGCACCCGAATCAAATAAAACGTAAGCAGATTTATTGTCAATAAGAAACGTACCTGTAACAAGCTCTGGGTCTTCCTGTGCCTCTGCCGCATTAATATTGAAAACTCTTTCGCGGCCTTGTCCATTCGTGTTCTCCTGGTTCGGGCAATTTCTAATAATGTGGCCCGGTTTTCCACATTTATAACAAACTACATTGGCATAACTTGCTCCGACACTACTTCCTCCGCCATTACTCGTTTCGACACCATTTGTTCCTTTCGTTCTATTAACCCCTGGTCCGTAGACCTCACACTTCGCCGCGCTATGACCATTTCTTTTACACTTGTTGCAAAATTTGGTGCAGAACCCCGAGTGATACTTTTCACACCTTTGGCATAGATGCTTCTGATTGTTGTTGTTGTTGTTGCGGTTATTATTGTTGTTGGGATGATTGTTGTAGTTGCTGTTGTTGTTGTTGTTGTTGTTGTTGGGCCGTTTGTTGTAGTAGCGATTGATGTTGCGATTGTTGGGATAATTGTTGCGATTATTGTTGTAATTGCTGTTGTTGTTGTATTGGTGATTCTTATCACCGTTTTCCTCCCACTTTCTTTTAACTTGCTTCACATTGGCCTCTTCAGCAGTCTGTTCTTTAATTCTTTCTTCAATCTGGTTCACTAGTTTATGAGCCATTCTACATGCCTGTTGTATGGAGGCGGGCTCGTGTGAACTTATATCTTCTTGGATTCTTTCCGGTAATCCTTTCACAAACGCGTCGATCTTCTCTTCCTCATCTTCGAATGCTTCCGGACACAATAGGCACAATTCTGTGAATCGTCTTTCGTACGTGGTAATATCAAATCCTTGGGTTCGTAACCCTCTAAGTTCTGTCTTGAGCTTATTGACCTCGGTTCTGGGACGGTACTTCTCGTTCATCAAGTGCTTGAATGCTGACCACGGTAGTGCGTACGCATCATCTTGTCCCACTTGCTCTAGATAGGTATTCCACCATGTTAATGCAGAACCTGTGAAGGTATGCGTAGCGTACTTCACTTTGTCCTCTTCAGTACACTTACTTATGGCAAACACCGATTCGACCTTCTCGGTCCACCGTTTCAATCCGATCGGTCCTTCGGTTCCATCAAATTCCAAAGGTTTGCAGGCAGTGAATTCTTTGTAGGTGCATCCTACACGATTTCCTGTACTGCCAGATCCAAGGTTATTGTTGGTATGTAGCGCAGCCTGTACTGCGGCTATGTTTGAAGCTAGAAAAGTACGGAATTCCTCTTCATTCATATTCACGGTGTGTCGAGTAGTCGGTGACATTTCCTTCAAAATAGTCAAATGGAACAAGTTAATCATACAGAATATTAAGAGTAGTTAATAGTATTTCGTAGCATAATATTAACTCATTTATAAAAGCTTTTTCTTCATATTAGCGTTTTATAAATTTAAATTCGGGTAGTACCTACCCGTTAAGTTCATACTTAGTAGCTAATATACAATTCAACTACTACAATTCTATATGAAAAACTGATTGTAATAATATTTCGCGTTCAAACTTTTATACAATATTTTACAAACTTACAATACCGCTTATTTTACATAAAGTATGAAATATAGCACACAATAACTTTAATACAAGATAGTTGTGAAGATAATTTTAGCTAGTACACAAGTCGTTCAGCAAAGGCAATAAAGACACGTAATTCATACATCCAGAAACAAGTCATGCATTCTGGTTTTACTAGGACTACTTCCCATCCTTGGTCTTGTGGAACATAACCGTTATGGCCGTTGATAAGACAGCGTGTTGTAACGTCGTCAAAGGGACGAGGGTTACGTAATGACCAACAGTTACCGACTCCGTCACTTGTGGGAACGTTTTGTTTAATAGTTGTAGCCCGATGTTCTTGTTCTCACTTTGGTGAGAAGCGAACATTACTAACCCGTAAGCATAACATGCTTCTTTATGTTGCATGTTAGCCGCTTTTTCTAAATCACGAAGTCCTATATTCGGATATACTGAGTCAAAATAATTTCTTAACCCGTTGCTTAAATAGCATTTGGGTTCCCCGCAATATATGCGTCATAGTAAACACATCGTAACTTATGGATTTCCCAATGTGATATCCCCCATCTTTCGAACGAAAGCCTTTTATAAACCAAGGCATTCTTGGAACGTTCTTCGAATGTCTTACAAACTGATCTCGCCTTAAATAGTTGTGCCGAGGAATTCTGACCGACTCTAGACAAGATTTCATCAATCATGTCTCCGGGTAGGTCTCTTAAAATATTGGGTTGTCTATCCATTTTGTGTTTTTATACTGTAAAATAGACAAGAGTTAGATTCATAAAAAAAATACTTATTAATACAAGCAATTTTTACATATATCATAAAGCATAAGCACACTATATTACATATATTACACCACACGAATACAACTATCTTATTCCGACTCGCTCGTTTCTTCTTGTTCGGTTTTGGTTCGTTTTGCCAAGTTTCTAGGGATATATGATGTTCCCCTAATACGAACCGTCGTTGTCCACATTGGTTTAGAAAAACCTGGTGGTTTAGAGGTTCCCGGGTCATTGTTACAACTTAAGGACTTCGGGGGTTGACGATACATATAAAGTTCATCGGGGTTGGAATTAGATTTCTCTATTTTTATGCCCTTTCCCTTATTATTTTCTTTTGCCTTTTTAAATTCAGTTGGGGTAATTTCTATAACATCATCGGAATTCTCGTCGGAATCTGATTCATCGGAGAATTGGTAATCCTCCCAATATTTTGCTTCCTTGGCAAAAACACCATTGACCATAATTAACCTTGGTCGGTTGGTTGAGGATTCTCTTTTACTTAACCGTTTTATTATTTCCCCCACCGGTTCTATTTCTTCTTCCGGTTCCGATTCTTCTTCCGGTTCCGATTCTTCTTCCGGTTCCGACTCTTCTTCCGGTTCCTCTTCGGGAACTTGTGAATCAGTCCACGAATCATTCCAATTTACATTTGACTCTTCATTATTATTAGGTGAGTCAATGGGACTTGTTCTAGAGGTAGACATCTATCACATAATATCAAACACGTTAAGAGATTAATATATCACATAATATTCATATGTTAAAAATATATAGTTTCCAACAAAAATGTTAAGCAATCATTTTTAAAGAAAATACGGTCGAAGTCCAGACTCACTAATGCATCCTAACAAACTCGATGAGACACACTAATGCAAATTTTCTGGTTCTCTAAGACCAACGCTCAAATACCAACTGAAATGTCCCGTTCTTATTGATTAAAAACGTTCCATATTAATTGATTTCGTTGCGAGGTTTTGACCTCTATATGAGACGTTTTTCAAAGACTGCATTCATTTTTAAAACAAACCATAACCTTTATTTCATAAATAAAGGTTTAAAAAGCTTTACGTAGATTATCAAATAATGATAATCTAAAATATCCTGTTTACACACGACCATTACATAATGGTTTACAATACAAATATGTTACATCGAAATCAGTTTCTTGAATGCAGTTTTTACACAATATCATACAAACATGGACTCCAAATCTTGTCCTTATTTTAGTATGCAACAGCGGAAGCTCTTAGTATTCACCTGAGAATAAACATGCTTTAAACGTCAACAAAAATGTTGGTGAGTTATAGGTTTAACCTATATATATCAAATCGTAACAATAGACCACAAGATTTCATATTTCAATACACATCCCATACATAGAGATAAAAATCATTCATATGGTGAACACCTGGTAACCGACATTAACAAGATGCATATATATAAGAATATCCCCATCATTCCGGGACACCCTTCGGATATGATATAAATTTCGAAGTACTAAAGCATCCGGTACTTTGGATGGGGTTTCTTAGGCCCAATAGATCTATCTTTAGGATTCGCGTCAATTAGGGTGTCTGTTCCCTAATTCTTAGATTACCAGAATTAATAAAAAGGGGCATATTCGATTTCGATAATTCAACCATAGAATGTAGTTTCACGTACTTGTGTCTATTTTGTAAATCATTTATAAAACCTGCATGTATTCTCATCCCAAAAATATTAGATTTTAAAAGTGGGACTATAACTCACTTTCACAGATTTTTACTTCGTCGGGAAGTAAGACTTGGCCACTGGTTGATTCACGAACCTATAATAATATATACATATATATCAAAGTATGTTTAAAATATAATTACAACACTTTTAATATATTTTGATGTTTTAAGTTTATTAAGTCAGCTGTCCTCGTTAGTAACCTACAACTAGTTGTCCACAGTTAGATGTACAGAAATAAATTGATAAATATTATCTTGAATCAATCCACGACCCAGTGTATACGTATCTCAGTATTGATCACAACTCAAACTATATATATTTTGGAATCAACCTCAACCCTGTATAGCTAACTCCAACATTCACATATAGAGTGTCTATGGTTGTTCCGAAATATATAAAGATGTGTCGACATGATAGGTCGAAACATTGTATACGTGTCTATGGTATCTCGAGATTACATAATATACAATACAAGTTGATTAAGTTATGGTTGGAATAGATTTGTTACCAATTTTCACGTAGCTAAAATGAGAAAAATTATCCAATCTTGTTTTACCCATAACTTCTTCATTTTAAATCCGTTTTGAGTGAATCAAATTGCTATGGTTTCATATTGAACTCTATTTTATGAATATAAACAGAAAAGTATAGGTTTATAGTCGGAAAAATAAGTTACAAGTCATTTTTGTAAAGGTAGTCATTTCAGTCGAAAGAACGACGTCTAGATGACCATTTTAGAAAACATACTTCCACTTTGAGTTTAACCATAATTTTTGGATATAGTTTCATGTTCATAATAAGAATCATTTTCTCAGAATAACAACTTTTAAATCAAATTTTATCATAGTTTTTAATTAACTAACCCAAAACAGCCCGCGGTGTTACTACGACGGCGTAAATCCGGTTTTACGGTGTTTTTCGTGTTTCCAGGTTTTAAATCATTAAGTTAGCATATAATATAGATATAGAACATGTGTGTAGTTAATTTTAAAAGTCAAGTTAGAAGGATTAACTTTTGTTTGCGAACAAGTTTAGAATTAACTAAACTATGTTCTAGTGATTACGAGTTTAAACCTTCGAATAAGATAGTTTTATATATATGAATCGAATAATGTTATGAACATCATTACTACCTCAAGTTTAGTAGATAAACCTACTAGAAGTGACAAGAAATGATCTAGCTTCAAAGGATCTTGGATGGCTTGAAAGTTCTTGAAGTAGGATCATGACACAAAAACAAGTTCAAGTAAGATTTTTACTCGAATTAAGATAGTTTATAGTTATAGAAATTCAATCAAAGTTTGAATATGAATATTACCTTGAATAAGAAAGATAACCTACTGTATATAACAAAGGTTTCTTGGTCTTAGATGATTACTTGGAATGGATTAGAAAGCTTGGAAGTAAATTAGTAAACTTGAAGGGATTTTTGAAGTGTTCTTGAAGTGTTCTGCCTATGATGATTATAGCTTGATTCTTGAAGTGATTTTTGATGAAGATGATGATTAACTACTGGAAAAATACGTTCATAACAGTGTGTGTGTGTTGAGAGAGAATTAGAAAGAGAATTGGAAGTGAAATGGAGTGAATGATGAGTGGTAATTGGTGAGTGGTGAGTGGGGTTAAAAGGAGTTCTAGTTAGTTGACTAGCTCATGGTAGAAGTTAAAATTGATTAGTCATACATGACATAATCAAGAGTGGAATCCCATGCTAGTTCCTATTGGTATATACTCATAGTAAGTACGTTTTGAAGCTGTGTATAATACGGGTAAGAATACGACTAGAATTCTTGATGAAAGAAAAGAATGGAAAAGTAACTGTAACCATTTTCGTTAAGTATGAGTGTTTTGATATATGTCTTGAAGTCTTCCAAAAGTATTTTAATACATCTAAATACACTACATGTATATACATTTTAACTGAGTCGTTAAGTCATCGTTAGTCGTTACATGTAAGTGTTGTTTTGAAACCTTTAAGTTAACGATCTCAATTAATGTTGTTAACCCATTGTTTATTATATCTAATGAGATGTTAAATTATTATATTATCATGATATTATGATATATTAATATATCTTAATATGATATATATACATTTAAATGTCGTTACAACGATAATCGTTACATATATGTCTCGTTTCGAAATCCTTAAGTTAGTAGTCTTGTTTATATGTATATAACTCATTGTTAATATACTTATGGAGATACTTACTTATCATAATCTCATGTTAACCATATGTATATCCATATATATATCGTCATGTCATTTTTACAAGTTTTAACGTTCGTGAATCGCCGGTCAACTTGGGTGGTCAATTGTCTATATGAAACATATTTCAATTAATCAAGTCTTAACAAGTTTGATTGCTTAACATGTTGGAAACATTTAATCATGTAAATATCAATCTCAATTAATATATATAAACATGCAAAAGTTCGGGTCACTACATCTTGAACTCTTAAAGACAAGGTATGAGTTTCTATGTCTAAGTATTGCTATTATTGGACGATTGTGATGAATCTTATGCTTAAATGATGTTGTTTGTTGAGATTGTGCACACTTGAATGATTCTAAACGAATTTGTTAGTAATTTTGGGAGTAAGTTCAAGTATGAACTTACATTTTGAGTGTGTGATATGAATATGGTAAAATTGGTGATGTTTTAGCTTAGAATCAAGTCATGCACACTAGGTGTTTGATGAAATGCCTCAATGAAATGTTTATGTGTTCTAGTTGGTAATTATGAAGAAGAATGTTCATGTATGAATTGTTGTTATTGTTGTAAGTCATGGAATTTAAATAATTGATGATTTAGGGTTGCTAGTAATGGAAATGGATTTATGTACATTTGATTTTTAATGGAAGAATTGAAGGAAATTGCATGTTATGATTATAAGAGACGAACTAGAGAATTACATGATTAAGGAAATAATGTTGGATTGATAATGTTGTTATATTGGAAAAGATGAGATCAAAATGCTATGTGTGTAAGTGTTTATATGTATATAGTAGCAATAGGGGGTTAAGTCAATGTATATGTCTATGAAGGTGTGAAAGTTTATGAATGTTGTAATTTTGATTGAGTT
Organism: Rutidosis leptorrhynchoides; assembly: GCF_046630445.1. NCBI lineage: Eukaryota > Viridiplantae > Streptophyta > Magnoliopsida > Asterales > Asteraceae > Rutidosis > Rutidosis leptorrhynchoides. Next base: position 145,838,912 of record NC_092337.1, read on the forward strand.
ATGTTATTGATGATATTAGCTCATGTATAGGTGCTAATCAAGGTAAAGGAGCCTCAAGTGATCAAGAAAATCCGTTTAATCATGGTGAGTTTATAGGGGGTAAATTGGGCGGGTCAAGAGTGGCTTAGTGTTCTCGGATTGCATCCGTGCAAGAGAGTAACGACTAAGTACACTAGTTGAGTAGCTTTGATAGAATTATTAGGTTCACCTAATAATTGTATCTATGGTTGATGTGTAGCTTAGGCAAGATTATTACCTTGCTAGTAATCTTGTCTATGGTATGATTTAGCTTAGACACTTTAAGTGTCTATGTATGTTTATGAGAATGAAATGAGATTATGGTAGCTTAGGCATAAGAGTATGCCTATGGTTAGCTTAGACATGATTACTAGGGTCGGCCTAGTAGGTCATGTCTATGATAAGTAAGAGTCGGATCCGAAAGTAAGTAAGCAACTGTTAGGTTGAAAGACAAGTAATGTAATTGTTATGCCCAAAGTTTTATGCTTCATTATTCGCCTATAACTCACTTAGTGTAAAAGCTTACCCCCGTGTTGTTTATGTTCTTAGGAACAAAAGGTCATCGAGAAGGCAAGGAACCCGTTTGAGGCTAGAGGAGCATTGGCATTGTAGTAAGTGGTAATGCAAGTCTCTATTTTGAATCAAGCTCTAATGGTACTGCTTATCAACGCCAAGTCTTATGTATTTGATATTTATGCTTCCGTCAAGTTTTGGGACCAAATGATGTATTTGAAATGTGTAAACACGTTTTCTTGACTTAAACGATGTTCGTAATGTTGAATGATGTAAGAAACTGGTTTAATCAAGTTTAAATATGCTTTATGATGATATAATGCGTTTTGAGTTGATAAATTGGTCAAATTGTGGTTTTGAAATTGTGTTGCAGATCAGTCCCAGCTCACGTTATACGTCGCGCCGCGACAATGTGTGCCGCGCCGCGACAAAAGGAGCCACGCCGCGGCAAATAACTGGGTCTGGGCAGACACCAATTTTTAAAAAAGAAAAAAAAAATTATCGTTTAGAATGGCGTTAAAAGTTGGTATCAGAGCTATGGTTTAAGGGACTTGGATAACCCACGATCGGGATTATCTAGGCTTAAACCATTGTTGTTAAAGGGTAAGCGGTTTAGGACTTGCATAAATGTTAAGGTCGAATGATTGTGCCATGCTCCATAGGATAGAGTCGTTGACGAGACTTGTAGTGTAATGCTAAGATCATGGTTGATTTAAGTAAGGAGTTTAATACTCATTAACCATGGGTCATAATGGATTAAGTGCGTAATAAGATGGTGTAATGACAACAGGCCATTGTCATTACTTCATTTTAGTAAGCATGAACGTCTACTATGGTCATGGTGAATTGAGTTAAGAATTCTTTCGGTTTGCTTGGTTATGATAAATAATGATGCAGGTATTTGAACTAATGAGTTGGGTGTTTTGTTTCAGAATGGCTATCGTATCCCCAAACGGAGGTAATGATGAGGACGATGAGTACGTCCACACCCCATCAATGGAATCTGTTGAAGGCTCACAAAATGAATTCGATGAGGTTACTATACCAAATGATATATCGGGACAAATAAGACAAGCTTTGATACGATACACCCCAACCCTCTTAGAAAAGATAAAGACGTTGATAAATGATCAATTGGACAAAAAATTAAAGACACTTATGACCAATAATCCTACTTTAAGAGGAGAAGGGGGAAGTGGAGTAAGACAGGAAGAAGTAGAAGCCCCGAGAAAGAAAGATGATCGTTTTGAGTATAAGAATTTTGCAAATTGCCATCCACCGGAGTTTCATGGTAAGGTTGACCCAATTATTAGTCAAAGGTGGATTGATGAGTTGGAAGAAACTTTTATGTTGTGTGGATGCCCTGAGCATTTAAAAGTAATTTACGCGGCTCATCAAATGAAGGGAAGTGGTTATGAATGGTGGAATTTCATAGTTAAGTCACATGGGCGGGATGTGGCAACAAGCTTTTCGTGGGATAAATTTTGTGAAATGTTTATGACTCAATTTGCTCCACCCTCCGAAGTTAGTAGGTTGAAATCCGAATTTATGAATATCGAACATGGAAGTAAATCGGTGACCGAGTTTAATGATAAGTCCCGATTTTGCTCGGACTTTGTTTCAAGCCCCAAGTTGATGATGGATCACTATCACGAGAAACTAAACCCCGAAATAAGTGAGTTCACTGATAAGGGTACGTATAAGACCTTAGCCGAGATGATGAATAGGGCTCTTGTGAGAGAACATGAACTTAGGAAGAAAGCCGCATTTAAACGAAATTTAGAGCAAGATTCAAAGTCAACGCAAAGTATGAGCCCGAAGAAAGGTAAGTTTAATTCCGAGTCCCCGCACAAGTCGAAAGGGGGTTTCATGTCGGGAAAGAGTGGTGGTAAAGAAGTGAAGTCGTGTAATAGGTGTGGTAAGAATCATGCGGGTGAGTGTAAAGTGGGAACTACCGATTGTTATTCATGTGGGAAGCCGGGTCATAGGGCCTCCGAATGTCCTAAGAAGGGTAAACAGTGTTATTATTGTTTTGAAAAGGCTCACTTTCAAGCCGAATGTCCGGAGTATAAGAAGGATTTAGCTAGTGGTAGTGTTAAGAAGGAGGTTAAGACGGAACCGAAGACTAGTGATAGCCGACCAAGAGCCCGAGCTCATCAGATTACCGCACTTGAAGCGAAGGAGTCCCAAAATGTGGTGTCAGGTACCTTTATTGTAAACTCTTTACCTGCGCATGTTTTGTTTGATTCCGGTGCTACACGGTTGTTTGTTTCTTATTCTTTTTGTAAACATTTTGACATGACCCCAAGTATGTTAGAGCATCCTTTAGAGGTTGAGATAGCGGATAATAAAATCGTCATGGTGTATAGTATCATTAAGGGATGTGAAATTATTTTGGATGATGAAAAGTTTGTTATAGATTTAATACCCATGCATATGGGAGAATTTCAAGTAATTGTGGGTATGGATTGGCTAGATGACAATGAAGGGATAATTTTGTGTCGTAAGAAAATTGTATTAGTTCAATCACCAAGTGGGAAGGTTATATGGATTTACGGGGAACGGGCTAGGCGTGCTATTCCTATATGCACGTATGCTAGGGCTAAAAGATTTTTGTCTCATGGGTGTTGTGCGTTCTTGGCACATGTGGTTGATAATTCGAAGAAGGTTGTTGAAATAAGTGATGTATCGGTAGTTAATGAATTTCCGGATGTGTTTCCGAATGAGTTGTCCGGTGTACCTCCCGAAAGAGAGGTAGAGTTTAGAATAGATTTAATTCCCGGAGCCACGCCAATCGCCAAAAGCCCCTTATCGATTAGCCCCTCGAAAATGAGAGAAATGATGACTCAACTACAAGATTTGATAGATAAGGGTTTCATACGTCCTAGTAGTTCACCTTGGGGAGCTCCGGTTTTGTTTGTGAAAAAGAAGGATGGGACAATGAGAATGTGTATAGATTATCGTGAATTGAATAAGGTTACTATTAAGAATAAATATCCATTGCCGAGGATAGATGATTTGTTTGATCAATTACAAGGTGCATGTTTCTTTTCAAAGATAGATCTAAGGTCGGGTTATCATCAATTAAAGGTGAGGGAAGAAGATATCCCTAAAACGGCTTTTCGTACGAGGTATGGTCATTATGAATTTGTGGTTATGCCTTTTGGGTTAACTAATGCTCCGGCCACGTTTATGGATTTGATGAATAGGGTTTGTCGACCGATGCTCGATAGGTTTGTGATTGTATTTATTGATGATATTTTGGTGTATTCTAAAGGGGAAGAGGAGCATGCGGTACATTTACGACTAGTATTAGAGACTTTAAGGAGAGAAAAGTTGTTCGCTAAGTTCTCTAAATGCGAGTTTTGGCTTCGTGAAGTTCAATTTTTGGGACATGTCATTAATAAAAAGGGTATTTGTGTTGATCCGGTAAAGACTGAGGCGATAATGAGATGGGAACCACCTATGAACCCCGCCGAAGTTAGGAGTTTTCTAGGCTTAGCGGGGTATTATCGACGGTTTATACAAGATTTTTCTAGAATAGCCACCCCACTCACAAAGTTGACTCGTAAAAGTGTGCCATGGAGATGGGAAGAAAAGCAAGAACAAGCGTTTTAACTCCTTAAGGAGAAACTTGTTCAAGCTCCTATACTAGTTTTACTGGAAGGGAATAAGAATATGACGGTTTATTGTGATGCTTCTAAGAAAGGTTTAGGGTGTGTGTTAATGCAAAATGGGAAAGTTATAGCTTATGCGTCCCGACAATTGAAGGAACATGAAAAACGTTATCCCACCCATGACTTAGAATTAACGGCCGTGGTTTTTGCTTTGAAAATTTGGCGTCATTATCTTTATGGCGTTAAGTTCTCTATTTATACCGATCATAAGAACTTGAAATATTTATTCGATCAAAGGGATTTAAATGATAGACAAAGGAGAGGACTCGACTTAGTGAAAGATTATGATTGTGAAATTTTGTATCACCCCGGAAAAGCTAATGTGGTGGCGGATGCTCTTAGTAGGAAGTCGAGTCACCAACCGATTAAGATAACGAGTTTGGTTATGGTAATATCACCTCAAATATTTGATAGTATCCGAGTTGCACAAAGTGAAGCATTATCCCCCGATAACGTGAGAAAAGAAAGAATCAAGGGGCAAGTTAATGATTTTATAATAGATTCTCGTGGTCTAAGGCTTAGATATGGGAGAATTTGGGTACCTTTACAAAGTGGTGTTAGAAGTGAGCTCCTTGACTTAGCCCACAAATCTAAGTATTCAATTCACCCCGGTGCTACGAAAATGTATAGAGATCTAAGGAAAGACTATTGGTGGCCGGGAATGAAGAGGGATATAGTTAAGTATGTGCATAAATGTCTTACTTGTCTTCAAGTGAAAGCCAATCATCAAATGCCTTATGGTAAGTTGCAACCATTAGAAGTACCGATTTGGAAATGGGAACACATTACAATGGATTTAGTGACTAAGTTGCCTAAGACCCCTCGACAACACGATGCCATTTGGGTTATTGTTGATAGATTGACTAAGAGCGCGCTATTTTTGGCAATAAGAGAAGCTTCATCATCGAAAACAATGTCTAAGTTATATATGAAAGAGGTTGTTGCAAAGCATGGAGTGCCGGTTTCCTTTGTTTCGGACCGAGACACCCGGTTTACATCACGATATTGGAGAAAGTTTCAAGAAGAGATGGGCACTAAGTTGCATGTGAGTACCGCGTTTCACCCACAAACGGATGGTCAAAGTGAGTGAACAATACAAACTCTTGAGGATATGTTAAGGGCGTGCGTCATTGATTTTGGTGGTAGTTGGGATGCTCACCTACCTTTAGTTGAATTTTCGTACAATAATAGTTATCATTCTACAATCGGAATGGCGCCTTATGAGATGTTGTATGGAAGGAGGTGTAGAACTCCAATATGTTGGGGTGAAGTGGGTCAAAGGGAATTAGGAAGCACGGAAGTGGTACAACAAACCACTGAAATGATAGATCAAATTCGTGAAAGAATAAAAGCGGCACAAGATCGACAAAAGTCCTATGTAGATAAAAGGAGGAAGCCGATAGAATTTCAAGTGGGTGATAAGGTAATGCTTAAAGTTTCCCCATAGAAGGGTATTATCCGTTTTAGAAAAAGGGGAAAATTGGGTCCAAGGTTTGTGGGACCATTTGAGATAGTGGCAAAAGTCGGGAAGGTAGCCTATCGTTTGGCCTTGCCCGATGAATTGAGTAATATACATGACACATTTCCCGTGTCACAATTGTGAAAGTGTTTGGCGGTTGAATCAACTTATGTCCCTTTGAACGAGATTGAGGTTGATGATAAGTTAAGATATGCGGAAAAGCCAATAAAGATTTTGGATCAAAAGGTTAAGCAATTGAGAAATAAGTCGGTAATGTTATTGAAAGTGTTATGGAAATTTAGGAAGGGTTCCAAATGTACATGGGAACCCGAAGAATGGCTTATGAAGTATTATCCATCGTTGCATCAAGAATGGTTCACGAGGACGCGAACAATCCAAGAGGGGGAGAGTTGTAACATCCCAATTATTTAAGGTATTATTTTATAAAATTTTTTTATTTTATATATACATGGATGAAATGATTTTTGTATAAATAAATGGACAAGAGTTAAGTTTGTTAGTTAAGTTAGAAGGGACTAAAGGTGCAAAGTTAGAATTAAGGACCTCCCATAATAGAGTTTTGATGGGAAGGGTAGAAATTGCAAATAAGACATAGTTGTTTTAATAAAAGAAAAGAAAATATGGATAAATCATTATCAGTTGTAAAATAAAATACAGAGACTTGTGTGTGTGTATGTGTGTGCTAGTGTCGACATTCACAAGGAGGAAGAAGAGGAGTTCAAATCAATGAAATTGTGTTCATGCAAGCATAAATTAGTGAAATCTAGAGTACTCTAATCATCCTAACAAGCTTTAAATCTTCAATTTCATCTTCTTTGTGCACAATTAGGGTTCTTGAATTCTTAAAGACAAGGTATGAGTTTCTATGTCTAAGTATTGCTATTATTGGATTATTGTGATGAATCTTATGCTTAAATGATGTTGTTTGTTGAAATTGTGCACACTTGAATGATTCTAAACGAATTTGTTAGTAATTTTGGGAGTAAGTTCAAGTATGAACTTACATTTTGAGTGTGTGATATGAATATGGTGAAATTGGTGATGTTTTAGCTTAGAATCAAGTCATGCACACTAGGTGTTTGATGAAATGCCTCAATGAAATGTTCATGTGTTCTAGTTGGTAATTATGAAGAAGAATGTTCATGTATGAATTGTTGTTATTGTTGTAAGTCATGGAATTTGAATAATTGATGATTTAGGGTTGCTAGTAATGGAAATGGATTTATGCACATTTGATTTTTAATGGAAGAATTGAAGGAAATTGCATGTTATGATTATAAGAGACGAACTAGAGAATTGCATGATTAAGGAAATAATGTTGGATTGATAATGTTGTTATATTGGAAAAGATGAGATCAAAATGCTATGTGTGTAAGTGTTTATATGTATATAGTAGAAATAGGGGGTTAAGTCAATGTATATGTGTATGAAGGTGTGAAAGTTTATGAATGTTGTAATTTTGATTGAGTTATGTTATTGATGAGATTAGCTCATGTATAGGTGCTAATCAAGGTAAAGGAGCCTCAAGTGATCAAGGAAATCCGTTTAATCAAGGTGAGTTTATAGGGGGTAAAATGGGCGGGTCAAGAGTGGCTTAGTGTTCTCGAATTGCATCCGTGCAAGAGAGTAACGACTAAGTGCACTAGTTGAGTAGCTTAGATAGAATTATTAGGTTCACCTAATAATTATTTTTATGGTTGATGTGTAGCTTACACAAGATTACTACCGTGCTAGTAATCTTGTCTATGGTATGATTTAGCTTAGACACTTTAAGTATCTATGTATGTTTATGAGAATGAAATGAGATTATGGTAGCTTAGGCATAAGAGTATGCCTATGGTTAGCTTAGACAAGATTACTAGGGTCGGCCTAGTAAGTCATGTCTATGGTAAGTAAGAGTCGGATCCGAAAGTAAGTAAGCAACTGTTAGGTTGAAAGACAAGTAATGTAATTGTTATGCCCAAAGTTTTATGCTTCATTATTCGCCTATAACTCACTAAGTGTAAAAGCTTACCCCTGTGTTGTTTATGTTTTTAGGAACAAAAGGTCATCGAGAAGGCAAGGAACCCGTTTGAGGCTAGAGGAGCATTGGCATTGTAGTAAGTGGTAATGCAAGCCTCTATTTTGAATCAAGCTCTAATGGTACCGCTTATCTACGCCAAGTCTTATGTATTTGATATTTATGCTTCCGTCAAGTCTTGGGACCAAATGATGTATTTGAAATGTGTAAACACGTTTTCTTGACTTAAACGATGTTCGTAATGTTGAATGATGTAAGAAACTGGTTTAATCAAGTTTAAATATGCTTTATGATGATATAATGTGTTTTGAGTTGATAAATTGGTCAAATTGTGGTTTTGAAATTGTGTTGCAGATCAGTCCCAGCTCACGTTATACGTCGCGCCGTGGCCTTGAACGTTTTTTAGGAACAAAAAGGCTGCTAAACATGGGATAAAATCCCTTTATATGTCGTACCGCGACAAAAGGAGCCGCGCCGCGGCAAATAACTGGGTCTGGGCAGACACCAATTTTTAAAAAATAAAAAAAATAAAAATAAAATTTATCGTTTAGAATGGCGTTAAAAATTTAATTATCATTAGTTACACTTGCAGGGTGTAAGCGAGAACTTATGTTGTATGGCCATACGGGTTTGACAAACCCTCATTCAGACGGTTCGACCGTTGGAGGATGAAATATATTTTCGAGTATAAGTGTAGGTTCTAACACTATATTAATGGGGTTCGTGATAGTTAAGCCTTGATAATTGGGTGCTCGTGATAATAACAACAACAACTTTTAGAATGGCTTACTATTATTTCAACATTATAAATCTTGTGGTTCAATTTACTTACTTACTAAACCTATGATTTCACCAACGTTTTCGTTGATAGATTTTCTATGTTTTTCTCAGGTCTTTGAATGCTAAGTGATACATGCTTCTGCACTCTATTTTGATACTTGCTTGGATGTCGAGTATACATGCATATTTGGAGCGTCTTTTGACTTTATCTTAAATGGTGTCGCATAGGTTGCATTTGTACTTAAAACGTTCTAACGTAACTAGTTGTTGAACTACTTTTGTAAACTTGAAACACCTTTACATTTGAAATGAATGCGACATATTTTGGTCAAACGTTGTTTTAAAGACTTATGACCACGTAACGGGACCTAAGTAGACGGCGCTGTCAATGACAATTTTGTCGGGTCGCTAAAAAAGAAACCACCAAACACGATAATTACTGATCAGGATCAATGGATGTCTGAAGGAATTGCTATCGAAATGCCAACAACAAAACATAGCTATTGTATATGGCATATCACTGAAAAGTTTAGTTCTTGGTTTACATCTCTTCTTCATACCGAGTATCAGAGTTGGTGTGCTGATTTTTACAAGCTTTATAGGATGAGCTCTATAGAAGATTTTGAGTATAATTGGAGACCAATCATTAGAAAGTATAATCTGTTAAATAATAAGCATGTTGTGGGTTTGTACTAAATAAGAAAGTCTTGGGCGCCGGCATATCTACGAGACTATGTTTTTGGAGGCATGGTATCGACTAGTAGATCCGAGAGTATAAACGTATTTATCAAGAGGTTCGTATCATCCACTACAAGTTTGATAGACTTTGTTAAACAGGTTAGAAAAATCCATACCTTTCGTCGTCTTTTAGTTTATTTAAATGTGGTAACAAGTGTGATTGATCAAGCTTATATTATAACAGGTGTAATATTTTGTTTAAGTATTGTCCAATTATTTAAGCTTTGTTCTATACCAGAAATATGTTCTTCAATAGAATTTATTTGATTATCGTTATCGTTATATTCTGGATTTTCTTCAATATCCTTTTTAGAAGTGTGTTTCTTAGATAATAATCGTGAAAACTTACTCATTCTAATTAATTTTGATATAAAGATTTATAAGGAATCTTACTTTCTTTATTATAGATGATCAGAAGGGAGTCCACCCGACGATGATTGTAGTCCGGCTACACGTCTAACCCAGGTTATGATCGATTTAATTGAAATTATTAATATTGTTGAACATATGAAGATGATTATGTAATGAGTATATTGAAATAATTAATTTGAATAGAATGGACAAATAAAATAGACATTAAATATGTAGACATTATCAATTGAAAACTTAATTACCTTCTTTGATTATATTTGAACAATGAATACAAGATTAAGGAGAAAGAATAATCTGAAAATCTAAAGATTTTGAACATTGAGAAGTTGATAATACTAACTTAGAATCTTTTTTACTCATCTAAACACATCGAGAAGTTGTTGTCCTTGTATAAACCGAGTTAACTGGTCATCTACTCCGAGAGTGGGGTTGGTTACTTTTGTAATTTGGGTGGTTGAGGAATTTTCCTCGACTGGCGGACCAGTGAGTGGAAGTGGTTGATTGTAGGACAATTGAGATTGTTGGGCTGGATAAGGTGGGTAGCAACAGCGAAAAGGCTGGTTGCTTCGTAGAAATTAGTTAACCCTAGGTTGTTGATTGAATCCGGGATTTGGTTGACGAGCTGGGTATTGAACGTAACAGACTGAACCGTCAGGGTTTTCGTACTCAACTTGATATTCTTCATTGGGTTGCGGGTTGGTACAATTAACACATGCCTGAGCCTGGTTGACCTGCTGCGATTGCGTCTTCAATTCTTCGAGTTGTTTAGCGAGAGATTCCATCTTATCTGTGAGGGATTTGATGGCCTCCGTTTGATTGTTAAGTGCAGAGAGTGGGGTAGATGATGAAGTTGTTTCACCACTGTTTAGTAATGATGATGCATTGTCATGTTCTCGAACAATTCTCATGCTTCATCTGCGGTTTGGTTCATCAGATTTTATTGAGCTGCTGCATCGATCGTCGTCCTATGATTTACCGTAAGACCATTGTAGAAGGTACATATTTGAGCTGACCGTTCTAACTGTGATTAGGGCATTTCTTCAGCAGGGTTTTGAATCTCTCCCATGTAGTGTAAAGAGATTTATCATAACTTTGTTTGAAGTTAATGATGTCATTTTTAAGTTTGGTTTGTTTAGAAGGAGGGAAATATTTGGTTAGGAATTTAGTAGCCATCTCCGTCCATGACGTGAAGGAATCGTTTTCTAGTCCTTCGAACCATGTTTGAGCATGATGAGTGAGAGAATAGGTAAACAAGTATAGCCGGACTATATCTTGTCATATCCCTGGCTGTTTGTAGGAGTTCGAAAGAGATATGAATCTATCAAGGTGAGAGTTAGGATCATCATTCGGTAATCCATGAAACTGACAACTGTTTTAGATGAGCTGTATGATGTGATGTTTTAACTCGAACGAGTGTCTTTGAATCTCTGGAAATCTGATCGGTCCTCCTCGACCTTCAATCAAGGGTTTGGTATTTTCTGCTAAAGTAACGCGTAATGACATGTGATTTCTGATTCGTGCTTCCTTGCGTGCTTTTGGAGATTATTGTGTCTGGATCAGGTACGAAACACAACAGCCCTAGTCTAGATCGGGTTTGGGTTATACACTGGGTATGCCTTTTTGTTTTTAATATTAAGCAGATAAACTAAATTTCTAAGGTACGCTATGGTAATTCTAATGCAATCTAAGGTAATCTTAATCTAAGGTAGTCTAATTGAAAGTGATCTAATTTAATCTAAGATAATCTTACTATCCTAAGGTTAAATATGTTTTTGGTTCTTGCTACTGATTCCCTGGTACTTTGATAACAGAGCTTCGCACGAACTTTTCAACAAACCAAGTGGCCAGGCCGACTACGGAGAGGCAGGATCCTTTTGGTTCCAATATAATTGGAGACTGTTTGGAAAATCCAACAACCAAGTCCGTGTATAATTATCTTTCTTAGACACCACTGAATTCTTGTGAATGAGTTTGATAGAAAGCAGTATTATCTAATACCAAGTCCCCGGCAGCGGCGCCAAAAACTTCTCCCTACTATGATATGGCCAAAACGGACGATTTTATTTGTGCGGTGTCATTAGGTCTCAACACGTCAGAATCAGCCACCAAGAGGGGGTACTGTTTTAAAATTATATTTAGCAGGGCCTAAATAGTACCACTCCTTATTATGAGTAAGGGAAGTATGACCTAGGGTCGTATTTTTAAGATATCAGTAGAATCGAACCTATATTTAAAACTTAAGATAGTTATAAAGGAGTAGTGGTTACCTAATTTTGGACTTTTCTAGTTTATAAGATAGATAAAGTAAATGCAATAAAATTCGTAATTCAGATAAGGTTAAAACAAGTGCATACTATGATTTCATCAGTTATTCTGCCGAGAGTATGGAATGCTGGCTCATGAATAGGTAGAGGCCTAGTATTCATTACACTGGTCCTAAATGCCCCTGTCGTAAGACATGTCACTAGGTAATGCGATAGGCTTGAAGATTCTGAATAGACGACAACGTCCCTTACCCCCGACGCCCGTGCAGTCTGACTACAGGCATACACGTTCAGACAGCTCATCCAATTGAGCGTCTCGGTTGGGTGACGTATTAACATTCCACAAAGGTCTAAACTTTCTTAAGCATAATAGAATACAGGGTTTACCATATCCGAGAGACGTGATGTGTTTCAATTCATTTGTTAATGATTGGGTTTAAAAGATAATTAGGCCCTTAAAAGAGTTCAACCATAAAGAACACCATGGTCAAGTGAAGTTGACTTCCATGAACACGTTCGGTTATCCTAACGGTCCAATCCTTTATGTGTTTAAACAAACAGTTCCTTAATTAACCAAGAATCCCTCAAGCGAGGTGCAATGCTTGAGACCGCGTTATGGTGCAGTGTACTAATCAGCACTGACCGGGTTCCATGGCCTTACTTAGCAGAGGTACAGCTTACAACAACCGTTGTGCATCAGCATGCACGTACGAAGTTTAAATGCTTGGTGACTACACTAGCATGGTCTGAGACCGACAATGTGCTAGAAGTCTAGTTAGATATTTCACTACAAAATAGTCCTCAGTCAGAATCCAAAGCTTGATAGACTTACTACAACCGGTGTGCCTCAGTTGATCTTACGTTGTATCCGATAGACTTCTCTTGCCAAGGGGTGACACAGATAGTGTACTCTGGATCGGGGTTCGCGACTTCCCAATAACATAGCCAATAACTACATTCTATTAGTTGGAAAGCGATTGAGTTTAAAGCATAATCGAAAAGTATTTCAACAACATACGCAAACTATAATACTATTTCGGCATTATAACTGGTTATATCATAGCATACACTAAAGATAACTACTCGCTAATCATGGTAACAACATCACAGCACATAATGATAAAAGACATTATAATAAGATAAAGGATAGAAGTACCAGTAGGTTAAACAAGTTCCGAATACAAAAGTGAAAACTTCAAACTCCAGACCGCTCCTAATACAATCTTCGGCGTTCTTATTCGGGTACTAGATTTCCCACACAGAGTCGAAGACCTTGAACGTATGACTAATATTGTACAAGAGAGAGAGAGAAGTGAATTGAAGTGTGTGTTGAAATGAATGACAAAGACCCTTTAAATAAGCTTGAAATTTTCCTGCAAACGTCTGGCAGGCCGTTTGCAGGGGCCGTTTGCCAGGCCAACCCGTTTAACATGCCCGTTTGATCTGGGCGTATGGCAGGCCATTTACCATACTGGCAGCCCATTTTGCAAGCCGTTTGGCTTGCTGATTTGCTGGATCGTAACTTGATTTCTTGTCTTTCACCGTTTTCACTCTAGAATCTACGTTTTAGCTCCGATTCTCTTGATTCTTTTTGCACCGTCTTCGTAATTACTTGCTCTTCAATTTTAACCGACGAAGCGGGTATTTTTTCGATAAAGTTCGAATCTTTCTTCTTTTTGGGCCTTAATATCGGGGTGAAAACGTGACTTTTTAGCCGATATCAAATATCCCACACTTAGACTTTGCTTGTCCTCAAGCAAACTCTCATTTTTACCTTAAGAAATTTTTCCGGAGTTCTTTTCTAATAGCCTAAGCGGTTTGCTTTTTATTATAAGAGCAAAAAGTAAGATGAGTCATCTATGTTAAGATTGAAACTATCTCTGCAAGCATGCGAGGAGGTTACATGACTTAGGCTAGCTTTCACGTGTCACTCAAATCGCACAAGTGTTTAGGGTTCCCTATAGATCTAAGAAATGAATTCACTCATAGCCAGTCATGCTGTACCCATCGTCATAGGCTTGATGAAGACTCAAATCCTTGCTACTAATGTGAGAACGGTAGTAACCATAGCTTCTAGGCCATTTGTCAATTATGGAAGGAAATTTTGAAGTGGTAGTGAAGTTGTTTTTGAGGGGTGAGAAAAAGGGGTAATATAGTCTTTATGCCAACTTTTATTCGGAATTTAAGATAGATAGGAGTGCTGATGTTTTTGAGAAGCACTTTTGAACTTTTCTTCATTTGACAATCATTTTTGTCAAGCTCTTCTTCGGCGTTTCTCTTTATAAGTTCTGCTCCTTTTTTCATAACTTCAAAAATAACTTTTTTATTTTTTTTTTTTAAGATTTCATCTCGAGAAACTTTTTGCCGGTAAACTTTTTCAAGACCTTTGTCATGATACTTGAGAGTTTATAACATCGGGTTTTCGGAAGGAACCTCATTTTCTGGATTTTTCGAGTATAAGTAATGCCTTCACATATGAATTATTGTGCCTGTTTAAAGACCACTATGATACTTGTTTTTAATTAATATTGTATTTAGGTACATCGAGAATCATGTTGGGGCTACTATCTCACCACTAGCTACAGAACATTGCAGCTTTTATAACGTCTTGGTTTTATTGTTCGAGTATTTTTAGCCGCTTTTTTTTTCTCTATAAATTCATAACCATATTTTTGTTTTTGTTTTCAAATTTTATATTGAATGCTAATATATGAGAGTGTAGTTTCGTTTTGATGATAATTAATGGCCGCAGAACACAAATTTGAAGTCACTACATTCTCCACAAAATCGAGCAAAATTTTGTGGGGAATTTTCAGAAAAATTTTAAATCACAGATTAGGCTCATTTTCCAAGATAACTAGAAACAGGGGCTACGAGCAAGACTTCGTTAAGGCTTTTCCGCGTTTGAAGCAGTTTAGATGCCGAAAATGACATTTTCCTATTTTTAAAAGTGAATTTTGCACTTTTAGATCTTACAATAAGTAATACCTTCACATGTGAAGTGTTGTGCTTGTTTAAATACCATTATGATACTTGTTTTTATTTAATATTGTATTTAGGTACATCGAAAATCATGTTGGGGCTACTATCTTACCACTATCTACAAAACGTTGCTGCTTTTATAACGTCTTAGTTTTATTGTTCGAGTATTTTTAGCCGCTTTTTTATTTCTTAGATTCATAACCATATTTTTTTTTTATCTTTGTTTCTAAATTTCATATTGATTGCGAATATATAAGAGTGTAGTTTCGTTTTGTATATAATTAATGGCCGCAAAACATAAATTTGAAGTCACTACATTCCCCACACAATCGGGCAAAATTTTGTGGGGAATTTTCCGAAAAATTTTAAATGGCAGATTAGGCCCATTTTCGCAAGATAACTAGAAAACGGCACTACGAGCAAGACTTCCTTAAGACTTTCCCCCGTTCGAAGCAGTTTAGATTCCGAAAATGACATTTTATTATTTTTTTAAGGTGAATTTTGCACTTTTAGATCTTACGATAAGTAATACCTTCACATGTGAATTATTGTGCCTGTTTAAATACCACTATGATACTTGTTTATATTTAGTACTCCATCCGTCCTAAAATAATTGTCCTGTTTTGACTTTTTGAGTCTTTTTTCTTTAACTTTAACCTTAAATATTTTTCTTTGTGTTATATAATATCGAATGAAAGTTATACCAAATAAAAATACATTTGAAAATCAATCTATTCATATAAATTTCATCAAATATTCTATAAAAAAACCAACAAATATTTAAAGTCAAAACTTAATAAATTGACTTTGAAAAGTCAAACAGGACAATTATTTTGGGACGGAGGGAGTATTGTATTTAGGTACATCGAGAATCATGTTGGGGCTACTATCTCACCACTAGCTACAAAACATTGCTGCTTTTATAACATCTTAGATTTATTGTTCGAGTATTTTTAGCCGCTTTTTTATTTCTCTAGATTCATAACCATATTTTTGTTTTAGTTTTTTAATTTTATATTGAATGCGAATATATGAGAGTCTAGTTTCATTTTAATGATATATTAATGGCCGCAAAATTCAAATTTGAAGTCACTACATTCCCCATAAAATCGGGCTACATTTTGTGGGGAGTTTTCCGAAATATTTCAAATTGCAGATTAGGCCATTTTCGCAAGATAACTAGAAAAGGGGGCTACGAGCAAGACTTCCTTAAGGATTTCCCCCGTTCGAAACAGTTTAGACGCCGAAAATGACATTTTACTATTTATAAAGGTGAATTTTGCACTTTTAGATCTTACGATAAGTAATACCTTCACATGTAAATTATTATGTCTGTTTAAATACCACTATGATACTTGTTTTTAATTAATATTGTATTTAGGTACATCGAGAATCATGTTGGGGCTACTATCTCACCACTAGCTACAGAACGTCGCTGCTTTTATAACGTCTTGGTTTTATTGTTCGGGTATTTTTAGCCGCTTTTTTTTTCTATAGATTCGTAACCATATTTTTGTTTTTGTTTCCAAATTTTATATTGAATGCGAATATATGATAGTGTAGTTTCATTTTGATGATAATTAATGGCCGCAAAACACAAATTTAAAGTCACTACATTCCCCACAAAATCGGGCAAAATTTTGTTGGAAATTTTCTTAAAAATATTAAATTACAGATTAGGCTCATTTTCGCAAGATAACTAGAAAAATGAGCTACGAGCAAGACTTCCTTAAGGCTTTCCCGCATTCGAAGAAGTTTAGATGTCGAAAATGACATTTTACTATACATTCGGTATCTTTGATATTCTGTGTGTTACTAACTTGTTTTCTTGTGCAGCAAGGTTACCGAATTTAATTCAAAGGAATTGGATTGTGTTTGCATTCAAAAGCATACAGAATTTGACTACCGAGTCAAATACCGAACCAGAGTCTCGGTATCACTTAATACATTGGTTTTAAGTGTTCCAAGGCTTCAAATCTTGTGGTTACCGAATATATACCGAATCTGGGTGTGTTACTTGTGTTACTGATCAATTTCTGATACAGAATCTGGTTTACCGAACATTTACCGAATCTGCTACAGTACCGAACCACTTACCGAGTCTGCTACAGTATCGAACCAGATACCGAATCTGACATTTTTGTTAGATATTTGTGAACCTTCATCCTAGATTTATGTAATACCGAAACTTTACTGAATCTACCTCAATTTCAAGATGTCTACCCAAGATACTTTGATCATTGGATCAGATTCCCGACCTCCAGTGTTGTTTGATGGCAAGTACACTCAGTGGCTCCACCGTATCACTCAGTACATAGACTACAAGGGTGAGAAAGCAAAATACATATGGGCTTCTCTGAGAGATGATCCAGTTGTATAGTATCATCCGGATACTGGTATGCCAATTCCAGTCTATGAACTTTCTATTGATAGACGTGAGAGAGCTCAGGATGACATAGAGGCAAAGAACATTGTTATGCAAGCCATCCCGTATGAGTTGTTTGAAAATGTTGATAGCAACACCATGTAGTGACCCGAACTTTTCCATGTTTATATATATTAATTGAGATTGATATTTACATGATTAAATGTTTCCAACATGTTAAGCAATCAAACTTGTTAAGACTTGATTAATTGAAATATGTTTCATATAGACAATTGACCACCCAAGTTTACCGGTGATTCACGAACGTTAAAACTTGTAAAAACTATATGATGACATATATATGGATATATATATAGTTAACATGATACTATGATAAGTAAACATATCATTAAGTATATTAACAATGAACTACATATGTAAAAACAAGACTACTAACTTAATGATTTTTAAACGAGACATATATGTAACGATTATCGTTGTAAAGACATTTAATGCATATATATCATATTAAGAGATATTCATACATGATAATATCATGATAATATAATAATTTAAAATCTCATTTGATATTATAAACATTGGGTTAACAACATTTAACAAGATCGTTAACCTAAAGGTTTCAAAACAACACTTACATGTACCGACTAACGATGACTTAACGACTCAGTTAAAATGTATATACATGTAGTGTTTTAATATGTATTTATACACTTTTGAAAGACTTTAATACACTTATCAAAATACTTCTACTTAACAAAAATACTTACAATTACATCCTCGTTCAGTTTCATCAACAATTCTACTCGTATGCACCCGTATTCGTACTCGTACAATACACAGCTTTTAGATGTATGTCCTATTGGTATATACACTCCAATGATTAGCTCTTAGCAGCCCATGTGAGTCACCTAACATATGTGGGAACCATCATTTGGAAACTAGCATGAAATATCTCATAAAATTACAAAAATATGAGTAATCATTCATGACTTATTTACATGAAAACAAAATTACATATCCTTTATATCTAATCCATACACCAACGACCAAAAACACCTACAAACACTTTCATTCTTCAATTTTCTTCATCTAATTGATCTCTCTCAAGTTCTATCTTCAAGTTCTAAGTGTTCTTCATAAATTCTACAAGTTCTAGTTACATAAAATCAAGAATACTTTCAAGTTTGCTAGCTCACTTCTAATCTTGTAAGGTGATCATCCAACTTCAAGAAATCTTTGTTTCTTACAGTAGGTTATCATTCTAATACAAGGTAATAATCATATTCAAACTTTGGTTCAATTTCTATAACTATAACAATCTTATTTCAAGTGATGATATTACTTGAACTTGTTTTCGTGTCATGATTCTGCTTCAAGAACTTCGAGCCATCCAAGGATTCGTTGAAGCTAGATCCATTTTTCTCTTTTCCAGTAGGTTTATCCAAGGAACTTAAGGTAGTAATGATGTTCATAACATCATTCGATTCATACATATAAAGCTATCTTATTCGAAGGTTTAAACTTGTAATCACTAGAACATAGTTTAGTTAATTCTAAACTTGTTCGCAAACAAAAGTTAATCCTTCTAAATTGACTTTTAAAATCAACTAAACACATGTTCTATATCTATATGATATGCTAACTTAATGATTTAAAACCTGGAAACACGAAAAACACCGTAAAACCGGATTTACGCCGTCGTAGTAACACCGCGGGCTGTTTTGGGTTAGTTAATTAAAAACTATAATAAACTTTGATTTAAAAGTTGTTATTCTGAGAAAATGATTTTTATTATGAACATGAAACTATATCCAAAAATTATGGTTAAATTAAAAGTGGAAGTATGTTTTCTGAAATGGTCATCTAGACGTCGTTCTTTCGACTGAAATGACTACCTTTACAAAAATGACTTGTAACTTATTTTTCTGACTATAAACCTATACTTTTTCTGTTTATATTCATAAAATAGAGTTCAATATGAAACCATAGCAATTTGATTCACTCAAAATGGATTTAAAATGAAGAAGTTATGGGTAAAACAAGATTGGATAATTTTTCTCATTTTAGCTACGTGAAAATTGGTAACAAATCTATTCCAACCATAACTTAATCAACTTGTATTGTATATTATGTAATCTTGAGATACCATAGACACGTATACAATGTTTTGACCTATCATGTTGACACATCTATATATATTTCGGAACAACCATAGACACTCTATATGTGAATGTTGGAGTTAGCTATACAGGGTTGAGGTTGATTCCAAAATATATATAGTTTGAGTTGTGATCAATACTGAGATACGTATACACTGGGTCGTGGATTGATTCAAGATAATATTTATCGATTTATTTCTGTACATCTAACTGTGGACAACTAGTTGTAGGTTACTAACGAGGACAGCTGACTTAATAAACTTAAAACATCAAAATATATTAAAAGTGTTGTAAATATATTTTGAACATACTTTAATATATATGTATATATTGTTATAGGTTCGTGAATCAACCAGTGGCCAAGTCTTACTTCCCGACGAAGTAAAAATCTGTGAAAGTGAGTCATAGTCCCACTTTTAAAATCTAATATTTTTGGGATGAGAATACATGCAGGTTTTATAAATGATTTACAAAATAGACACAAGTACGTGAAACTACATTCTATGGTTGAATTATCGAAATCGAATATGCCCCTTTTTATTAAGTCTGGTAATATAAGAATTAGGGAACAGACACCCTAATTGACGCGAATCCTAAAGATAGATCTATTGGGCCTAACAAACCCCATCTAAAGTACCGGATGCTTTAGTACTTCGAAATTTATATCATATCCGAAGGGTGTCCCGGAATGATGGGGATATTCTTATATATGCATCTTGTTAATGTCGGTTACCAGGTGTTTACCATATGAATGATTTTTATCTCTATGTATGGGATGTGTATTGAAATATGAAATCTTGTGGTCTATTATTATGATTTGATATATATAGGTTAAACCTATAACTCACCAACATTTTTGTTGACGTTTTAAGCATGTTTATTCTCAGGTGATTATTAAGAGCTTCCGCTGTCGCATACTTAAATAAGGACGAGATTTGGAGTCCATGCTTGTATGATATTGTGTAAAAACTGCATTCAAGAAACTTATTTTGTTGTAACATATTTGTATTGTAAACCATTATGTAATGGTCGTGTGTAAACAGGATATTTTAGATTATCATTATTTGATAATCTACGTAAAGCTTTTTAAACCTTTATTGATGAAATAAAGGTTATGGTTTGTTTTAAAATGAATGCAGTCTTTGAAAAATGTCTCATATAGAGGTCAAAACCTCGCAACGAAATCAATTAATATGGAACGTTTTTAATCAATAAGAACGGGACATTTCAGTTGGTATCCGAGCGTTGGTCTTAGAGAACCAGAATTTTGCATTAGTGTGTCTTATCGAGTTTGTTAGGATGCATTAGTGAGTCTGGACTTCGACCGTGTTTACTTGAAAAATGATTGCTTAACAAATTTTGTTGGAAACTATATATTTTTAACATGTGAATATTATGTGATATATTAATCTCTTAACGCGTTTGATATTATGTGATAGATGTCTACCTCTAGAACAAGTCCCATTGACTCACCTAATAATAATGAAGAGTCAAATGTAAATTGGAATGATTCGTGGACTGATTCACAAGTTCCCGAAGAGGAACCGGAAGAAGAGTCGGAACCGGAAGAAGAATCGGAACCGAAAGAAGAATCGGAACCGGATGAAGAAATAGAACCGGTGGGGGAAATAATAAAACGGTTAAGTAAAAGAAAATCCTCAACCAACCGACCAAGGTTAATTATGGTCAATGGTGTTTCCGCCAAGGAAGCAAAATATTGGGAGGATTACCAATTCTTCGATGAATCGGATTCCGACGAGAATTCCGATGATGTTATAGAAATTACCCCAACTGAATTTAAAAAGGCAAAAGAAAATAATAAGGTAAAGGGCATAAAAATAGAGAAATCTAATTCCAACCCCGATGAACTTTATATGTATCGTCAACCCCCGAAGTCCTTAAGTTGTAACAATGACCCGGGAACCTCTAAACCACCAGGTTTTTCCAAACCAATGTGGAAAACGACGGCTCGTATTAGGGGAACATCAAATATCCCTAGAAACTTGGAAAAACGAACCAAAACCGAAAAAGAAGAAACAAACGAGTCGGAATAAGATAGTTGTATTCGTGTGGTGTAATATATGTAATATAGTGCGCTTATGCTTTATGATATATGTAAAAATTGCTTGTATTAATAAGTATTTTTTTTATGAATCTAACTCTTGTCTATTTTACAGTATAAAAACACATAATGGATAGACAACCCAATATTTTAAGAGACCTACCCGGAGACATGATTGATGAACTCTTGTCTAGAGTCGGTCAGAATTCTTCAGCACAACTATTTAAGGCGAGATCAGTTTGTAAGACATTCGAAGAACGTTCCAAGAATGCCTTGGTTTATAAAAGGCTTTTGTTCGAAAGATGGGGGATATCACATTGGGAAATCCATAAGTTATGATGTGTTTACTTTGACGCATATATTGCGGGGAACCCAAATGCTATTTTATGCAATGGGTTAAGAAATTATTTTGACTCAATATATCCGAATATTGGACTTCGTGATTTAGAAAAAGCGGCTAACATGCAACATAAAGAAGCATGTTATGCTTACGGATTAGTAATGTTCACTTCTCATCAAAGTGAGAACAAGAACATCGGGCTACAACTATTAAACAAAACGTTCCCACAAGTGACGGAGTCGGTAATTGGGGTAAGAAATGAGTTTTTTAGATTGTTACGGGACTGTTGGACATTACGTAACCCTCGTCCCTTTGACGACGTTACAACACGTTGTCTTATCAACGGCCATAACGGTTATGTTCCACAAGACCAAGGATGGGAAGTAATCCTAGTAAAACCAGAATGCATGACTTGTTTCTGGACGTATGAATTACGTGTCTTTATTGCCTTTGCTGAACGACTTGTGTACTAGCTAGAATTATCTTCACAACCATCTTGTATCAAATTTATTGTGTGCTATATTTCATGCTATATGTAAAATAAGCGGTATTGTAAGTTTGTAAAATATTGTGTAAAAGTTTGAACGCGAAATATTATTATAATCAGTTTTTCATATAGAATTGTAGTAGTTGAATTGTATATTAGCTACTAAGTATGAACTTAACGGGTAGGTACTACCCGAATTTAAACTTATAAAATGCTGATATAAAGAAAAAGCTTTTATAAATGAGTTCATATTATGCTAAGAAATACTATTAACTACTCTTAATATTCTGTATGATTAGCTTGTTCCATTTGACTATTTTGAAGGAAATGGCACCGACTACTCGACACACCGTGAATATGAATGAAGAGGAATTCCGTACTTTTCTAGCTTCAAACATAGCCGCAGTACAGGCTGCGCTACATACCAACAATAACCTTGGATCTAGCAGTACAGGAAATCGTGTAGGATGCACCTACAAAGAATTCACTGCCTGCAAACCTTTGGAATTTGATGGAACCGAAGGACCGATCGGATTGAAACGGTGGACCGAGAAGGTTGAATCGGTGTTTGCCATAAGTAAGTGTACTGAAGAGGACAAAGTGAAGTACGCTACGCATACCTTCACAGGTTCTGCGTTAACATGGTGGAATACCTATCTAGAGCAAGTGGGACAAGATGATGCGTACGCACTACCGTGGTCAGCATTCAAGCACTTGATGAACGAGAAGTACCGTCCCAGAATCGAGGTCAATAAGCTCAAGACAGAACTTAGAGGGTTACGAACCCAAGGATTTGATATTACCACGTACGAAAGACGATTCACAGAATTGTGCCTATTGTGTCCGGGAGCATTCGAAGATGAGGAAGAGAAGATCGAAGCGTTTGTGAAAGGATTACCGGAAAGAATCCAAGAAGATATAAGTTCACACGAGCCCGCCTCCATACAACAGGCATGTAGAATGGCTCACAAACTAGTGAACCAGATTGAAGAAAGAATTAAAGAACAGACTGCTGAAGAGGAAAATGTGAAGCAAGTCAAAAGAAAGTGGGAGGAAAATGGTGATAAGAATCACCAATACAACAACAACAGCAATTACAACAATAATCGCAACAATTATCCCAACAATCGCAACATCAATCGCAACTACAACAAACGGCCCAACAACAACAACAACAACAACAACAACAGCAACTACAACAATCATCCCAACAACAATAATAACCGCAACAACAACAATCAGAAGCAGCTATGCCAAAGGTGTGAAAAGTACCACTCGGGGTTCTGCACCAAATTTTGTAACAAGTGTAAAAGAAATGGTCATAGCGCGGCGAAGTGTGAGGTCTACGGACCAGGGGTTAATAGAACGAAAGGAACAAATGGTGTCGGAACGAGTAATGGCGGAGCAAGTAGTGTCGGAGCAAGTTATGCCAATGTAGTTTGTTATAAATGTGGAAAACCGGGCCACATTATTAGAAATTGCCCGAACCAGGAGAACACGAATGGACAAGGCCGCGGAAGAATTTTCAATATTAATGCGGCAGAGGCATAGGAAGACCCGGAGCTTATTACAGGTACATTTCTTATTGATAATAAATCTGCTTACGTTTTATTTGATTCGGGTGCGGATAGAAGCTATATGAGTAGAGATTTTTGTGCTAAATTAAGTTGTCCATTGACGCCTTTGGATAGTAAATTTTTACTCGAATTAGCAAATGGTAAATTAATTTCAGCAGATAATATATGTCGGAATCGAGAAATTAAACTGGTTAGCGAAACATTTAAGATTGATTTGATACCAGTAGAGTTAGGGAGTTTTGATGTGATAATCGGTATGGACTGGTTGAAAGAAGTGAAAGCAGAGATCGTTTGTTACAAAAATGCAATTCGCATTATACGAGAAAAAGGAAAACCCTTAATGGTGTACGGAGAAAAGGGCAACATAAAGCTACATCTTATTAGTAATTTGAAGGCATAAAAACTAATAAGAAAAGGTTGCTATGCTGTTCTAGCACACGTCGAGAAAGTACAAACTGAAGAAAAGAGCATCAATGATGTTCCCATTGCAAAAGAATTTCCCGATGTATTTCCGAAAGAATTACCGGGATTACCCCCACATCGATCCGTTGAATTTCAAATAGATCTTGTACCAGGAGCTGCACCAATAGCTCGTGCTCCTTACAGACTCGCACCCAGCGAGATGAAAGAACTACAAAGCCAATTACAAGAACTTTTAGAGCGTGGTTTCATTCGACCAAGCACATCACCGTGGGGAGGTCCTGTTTTGTTTGTCAAGAAGAAAGATGGTACATTCAGGTTGTGTATCGACTACCGAGAGTTGAACAAACTTACTGTAGTGACCCGAACTTTTCCATGTTTATATATATTAATTGAGATTGATATTTACATGATTAAATGTTTCCAACATGTTAAGCAATCAAACTTGTTAAAACTTGATTAATTGAAATATGTTTCATATAGACAATTGACCACCCAAGTTGACCGGTGATTCACGAACGTTAAAACTTGTAAAAACTATACGATGACATATATATGGTTATATATATAGTTAACATGTTTTTATTATAAGTATGTATCTCATTAGGTATTTTAACAATGAGTTATATACATAAAAATGAGACTATTAATTTAAGAAACTCGAAAACGATATATATAACGATTATCGTTATAACAACGTCTTACTAGGTACATATGAATCATATTAAGATATTGATACACTTGGTTAATTATGTTAAATGATAAGTAAATATATTATTAAGTGTATTAACAATGAAATACATATGTAAAAATAAGACTACTAACTTAATGATTTCGAAACTAGACATATATGTAACGATTATCGTTGTAACGACATTTAACTGTATATACATCATACTAAGATATATTATATATCATAATATCATGATAATATAACAATTTAACATCTCATTTGTTATAATAAACAATGGGTTAACAACATTCAACAATATCGTTAACCTAAAGGTTTCAAAACAACATTTACATGTAACGACTAACGATGACTTAACGACTCAGTTAAAATGTATATACATGTAGTGTTTTAATATGTATTCATACACTTTTGAAAGACTTCAAGACACTTATCAAAATACTTCTACTTAACAAAAATTCTTACAATTACATCCTCGTTCAGTTTCATCAACAATTCTACTCGTATGCACCCGTATTCGTACTCGTACAATACACAGCTTTTAGATGTATGTACTATTGGTATATACACTCCAATGATTAGCTCTTAGCAGCCCATGTGAGTCACCTACCACATGTGGGAACCATCATTTGGCAACTAGCATGAAATATCTCATAAAATTACAAAAATATGAGTAATCATTCATGACTTATTTACATGAAAACAAAATTACATATCCTTTATATCTAATCCATACACCAACGACCAAATACACCTACAAACACTTTCATTCTTCAATTTTCTTCATCTAATTGATCTCTCTCAAGTTCTATCTTCAAGTTCTAAGTGTTCTTCATATATTTTACAAGTTCTAGTTACATAAAATCAAGAATACTTTCAAGTTTGCTAGCTCACTTCCAATCTTGTAAGGTGATCATCCAACCTCAAGAAATCTTTGTTTCTTACAGTAGGTTATCATTCTAATACAAGGTAATAATCATATTCAAACTTTGGTTCAATTTCTATAACTATAACAATCTTATTTCAAGTGATGATCTTACTTGAACTTGTTTTCGTGTCATGATTCTGCTTCAAGAACTTCGAGCCATCCAAGGATCCATTGAAGCTAGATCCATTTTTCACTTTTCCAGTAGGTTTATCCAAGGAACCTAAGGTAGTAATGATGTTCATAACATCATTCGATTCATACATATAAAGCTATCTTATTCGAAGGTTTAAACTTGTAATCACTAGAACATAGTTTAGTTAATTCTAAACTTGTTCGCAAACAAAAGTTAATCCTTCTAACTTGAATTTTAAAATCAACTAAACACATGTTCTATATCTATATGATATGCTAACTTAATGATTTAAAACCTGGAAACACGAAAAACAACGTAAAACCGGATTTACGCCGTCGTAGTAACACCGCGGGCTGTTTTGGGTTAGTTAATTAAAAACTATGATAAACTTTGATTTAAAAGTTGTTATTCTGAGAAAATGATTTTTATTATGAACATGAAACTATATCCAAAAATTATGGTTAAACTCAAAGTGGAAGTATGTTTTCTAAAATGGTCATCTAGACGTCGTTCTTTCGACTGAAATGACTACCTTTATAAAAACGACTTGTAACTTATTTTTCTGACAATAAACCTATACTTTTTCTATTTAGATTCATAAAATAGAGTTCAATATGAAACCATAGCAATTTGATTCACTCAAAACGGATTTAAAATGAAGAAGTTATGGGTAAAACAAGATTGGATAATTTTTCTCATTTTAGCTACGTGAAAATTGGTAACAAATCTATTCCAACCATAACTTAATCAACTTGTATTGTATATTATGTAATCTTGAGATACCATAGACACGAATACAACGTTTCGACCTATCATGTCGACACATCTATATATATTTCGGAACAACCATAGACACTCTATATGTGAATGTTGGAGTTAGCTATACAGGGTTGAGGTTGATTCCAAAATATATATAGTTTGAGTTGTGATCAATACTGAGATACGTATACACTGGGTCGTGGATTGATTCAAGATAATATTTATCGATTTATTTCTGTACATCTAACTGTGGACAACTAGTTGTAGGTTACTAACGAGGACAGCTGACTTAATAAACTTAAAACATCAAAATATATTAAAAGTGTTGTAAATATATTTTGAACATACTTTGATATATATGTATATATTGTTATAGGTTCGTAAATCAACCAGTGGCCAAGTCTTACTTCCCGACGAAGTAAAAATCTGTGAAAGTGAGTTATAGTCCCACTTTTAAAATCTAATATTTTGGGATGAGAATACATGCAGGTTTTTTAAATGATTTACAAAATAGACACAAGTACATGAAACTACATTCTATGGTTGAATTATCGAAATCGAATATGCCCTTTTTTATTAAGTCTGGTAATCTAAGAATTAGGGAACAGACACCCTATTTGATGCGAATACCAAAGATAGATCTATTGGGCCTAACAAACCCCATCCAAAGTACCGGATGCTTTAGTACTTCGAAATTTATATCATATCCGAAGGGTGTCCCGGAGTGATGGGGATATTCTTATATATGCATCTTGTTAATGTCGGTTACCAGGTGTTCACCATATGAATGATTTTTATCTCTATGTATGGGATGTGTATTGAAATATGAAATCTTGTGGTCTATTATTATGATTTGATATATATAGGTTAAACCTCTAACTCACCAACATTTTTGTTGACGTTTTAAGCATGTTTATTCTCAGGTGATTATTAAGAGCTTCCGCTGTCGCATACTTAAATAAGGACGAGATTTGGAATCCATGCTTGTATGATATGGTGTAAAAACTGCATTTAAGAAACTTATTTTGTTGTAACATATTTGTATTGTAAACCATTATGTAATGGTCGTGTGTAAACAGGATATTTTAGATTATCATTATTTGATAATCTACGTAAAGCTTTTTAAAACCTTTATCTATGAAATAAAGGTTATGGTTTGTTTTAAAAATGAATGCAGTCTTTGAAAAACGTCTCATATAGAGGTCAAAACCTCGCAACGAAATCAATTAATATGGAACGTTTTTAATCAATAAGAACGGGACATTTCAGTTGGTATCAGAGCGTTGGTCTTAGAGAACCAGAATTTTGCATTAGTGTGTCTTATCTAGTTTGTTAGGATGCATTAGTGAGTCTGGACTTCGACCGTGTTTACTTGAAAAATGATTGCTTAACAAATTTTGTTGGAAACTATATATTTTTA
Organism: Rutidosis leptorrhynchoides; assembly: GCF_046630445.1. Classification (NCBI taxonomy): domain Eukaryota; kingdom Viridiplantae; phylum Streptophyta; class Magnoliopsida; order Asterales; family Asteraceae; genus Rutidosis; species Rutidosis leptorrhynchoides. The sequence goes on from NC_092337.1 coordinate 145,867,118, forward strand.
ACATGTGAATATTATGTGATATATTAATCTCTTAACGCATTTGATATTATGTGATAGATGTCTACCTCTAGAACAAGTCCCATTGACTCACCTAATAATAATGAAGAGTCAAATGTAAATTGGAATGATTCGTGGACTGATTCACAAGTTCCCGAAGAGGAACCGGAAGAAGAGTCGGAACCGGAAGAAGAATCGGAAACGGAAGAAGAATCGGAACCGGATGAAGAAGTAGAACCGGTGGGGGAAATAATAAAACGGTTAAGTTAAAGAAAATCCTCAACCAACCGACCAAGGTTAATTATGGTCAATGGTGTTTCCGCCAAGGAAGCAAAATATTGGGAGGATTACCAATTCTCCGATGAATCGGATTCCGACGAGAATTCCGATGATGTTATAGAAATTACCCCAACTGAATTTAAAAAGGCAAAAGAAAATAATAAGGGAAAGGGCATAAAAATAGAGAAATCTAATTCCAACCCCGATGAACTTTATATGTATCGTCAACCCCCGAAGTCCTTAAGTTGTAACAATGACCCGGGAACCTCTAAACCACCAGGTTTTTCTAAACCAATGTGGATAATGACGGCTCGTATTAGGGGAACATCATATATCCCTAGAAACTTGGCAAAACGAACCAAAACCGAAGAATAAGAAACGAGCGAGTCGGAATAAGATAGTTGTATTCGTGTGGTGTAATATATGTAATATAGTGTTCTTATGCTTTATGATATATGTAAAAATTGCTTGTATTAATAAGTATTTTTTTATGAATCTAACTCTTGTCTATTTTACGGTTTAAAAACACAAAATGGATAGACAACCCAATATTTTAAGAGACCTACCCGGAGACATGATTGATGAAATCTTGTCTAGAGTCGGCCAAAATTCCTCGGCACAACTATTTAAGGCGAGATCAGTTTGTAAGACATTCGAAGAACGTTCCAAGAATGTCTTGGTTTATAAGAGACTTTCGTTTGAAAGATGGGGGATATCACATTGGGAAACCCATAAGTTACGATGTGTGTACTTTGACGCATATATTGCGGGGAACCGAAATGCTATTTTACGCAACGGGTTAAGAAATTATTTTGACTCAATATATCCGAATATTGGACTTCGTGATTTAGAAAAAGCGGCTAACATCCAACATAAAGAAGCATGTTATGCTTACGGATTAGTAATGTTCGCTTCTCACCAAAGTGAGAACAAGAACATCGGGCTACAACTATTAAACAAAACGTTTCCACAAGTGACGGAGTCGGTAATTGGGGTAAGAAATGAGGTTTTTAGATTATTACAGGACTGTTGAACATTACGTAACCCTCGTCCCTTTGACGACGTTACAACACGCTGTCTTATCAACGGCCATAACGGTTATGTTCCACAAGACCAAGGATGGGAAGTAGTCCTAGTAAAACCAGAATGCATGACTTGTTTCTGGACGTATGAATTACGTGTCTTTATTGCCTTTGCTGAACGACTTGTGTACTAGCTAGAATTATCTTCACAACTATCTTGTATCAAAGTTATTGTGTGCTATATTTCATGCTTTATGTAAAATAAGCGGTATTGTAAGTTTGTAAAATATTGTATAAAAGTTTGAACGCGAAATATTATTATAATCAGTTTTTCATATAGAATTGTAGTAGTTGAATTGTATATTAGCTACTAAGTATGAACTTAACGGGTAGGTACTACCCGAATTTAAACTTATAAAATGCTAATATGAAGAAAAAGCTTTTATAAATGAGTTCATATTATGCTACGAAATACTATTAACTACTCTTAATATTCTGTATGATTAACTTTTTCCATTTGACTATTTTGAAAGAAATGGCACCGACTACTCGACACACCGTGAATATGAATGAAGAGGAATTCCGTACTTTTCTAGCTTCAAACATAGCCGCAGTACAGGCTGCGCTACATACCAACAATAACCTTGGATCTAGCAGTACAGGAAATCATGTAGGATGCACCTACAAAGAATTCACTGCCTGCAAACCTTTGGAATTTGATGGAACCGAAGGACCGATCGGATTGAAACGGTGGACCGAGAAGGTCGAATCGGTGTTTGCCATAAGTAAGTGTACTGAAGAGGATAAAGTGAAGTACGCTACGCATACCTTCACAGGTTCTGCGTTAACATGGTGGAATACCTATCTTGAGCAAGTGGGACAAGACGATGCGTACGCACTACCGTGGTCAGCATTCAAGCACTTGATGAACGAGAAGTACCGTCCCAGAACCGAGGTCAATAAGCTCAAGATAGAACTTAGAGGGTTACGAACCCAAGGATTTGATATTACCACGTACAAAAGACGATTCACAGAATTGTGCCTATTGTGTCCGGGAGCATTCGAAGATGAGGAAGAGAAGATCGACGCATTTGTGAAAGGATTACCGGAAAGAATCCAAGAAGATATAAGTTCACACGAGCCCGCCTCTATACAACAGGTATGTAGAATGGCTCACAAACTAGTGAACCAGATTGAAGAAAGAATTAAAGAACAGACTGCTGAAGAGGCCAATGTGAAGCAAGTCAAAAGAAAGTGGGAGGAAAACGGTGATAAGAATCACCAATACAACAACAACAGCAATTACAACAATAATCGCAACAATTATCCCAACAATCGCAACATCAATCGCAACTACAACAAATGGCCCAACAACAACAACAACAACAGCAACAGCAACTACAACAATCATCCCAACAACAATAATAACCGCGACAACAACAACAATCAGAAGCAGCTATGCCAAAGGTGTGAAAAGTATCACTCGGGGTTCTGCACCAAATTTTGCAACAAGTGTAAAAGAAATGGTCATAGCGCGGTGAAGTGTGAGGTCTACGGACCAGGGGTTAATAGAACGAAAGGAACAAATGGTGTCGGAACGAGTAATGGCGGAGCAAGTAGTGTCGGAGCAAGTTATGCCAATGTAGTTTGTTATAAATGTGGAAAACTGGGCCACATTATTAGAAATTGCCCGAACCAGGAGAACACGAATGGACAAGGCCGCGGAAGAGTTTTCAATATTAATGCGGCAGAGGCACAGGAAGACCCGGAGCTTGTTACGGGTACGTTTCTTATTGACAATAAATCTGCTTACGTTTTATTTGATTCGGGTGCGGATAGAAGCTATATGAGTAGAAATTTTTGTACTAAATTAAGTTGTCCATTGACGCCTTTGGATAGTAAATTTTTACTCGAATTAGCAAATGGTAAATTAATTTCAGCAGATAATATATGTCGGAATCGAGAAATTAAACTGGTTAGCGAAACATTTAAGATTGATTTGATACCAGTAGAGTTAGGGAGTTTTGATGTGATAATCGGTATGGACTGGTTGAAAGAAGTGAAAGCAGAGATCATTTGTTACAAAAATGCAATTCGCATTATACGAGAAAAAGGAAAACCCTTAATGGTGTACGGAGAAAAGGGCAACACGAAGCTACATCTTATTAGTAATTTGAAGGCACAAAAACTAATAAGAAAAGGTTGCTATGCTGTTCTAGCACACGTCGAGAAAGTACAAACTGAAGAAAAGAGCATCAATGATGTTCCCATTACAAAAGAATTTCCCGATGTATTTCCCAAAGAATTACCGGGATTACCCCCACATCGATCCGTTGAATTTCAAATAGATCTTGTACCAGGAGCTGCACCAATAGCTCGTGCTCCTTACAGACTCGCACCAAGCAAGATGAAAGAACTGCAAAGCTAATTACAAGAACTTTTAGAGCGTGGTTTCATTCGACCAAGCACATCACCGTGGGGAGCTCCTCTTTTGTTTGTCAAGAAGAAAGATGGTACATTCAGGTTGTGTATCGACTACCGAGAGTTGAACAAACTTACCATCAAGAATCGCTACCCACTACCGAGAATCGACGACTTATTTGATCAACTACAAGGCTCGTCTGTTTATTCAAAGATTGACTTACGTTCCGGGTATCATCAAATGCGGGTGAAAGAAGATGATATTCCAAAGACTGCTTTCAGAACACGTTACGGTCATTACGAGTTTATGGTCATGCCGTTTGGTTTAACTAATGCACCAGCTGTGTTCATGGACCTTATGAACCGAGTGTGTGGACCATACCTTGACAAGTTTGTCATTGTTTTCATTGATGACATACTTATTTACTCAAAGAATGACCAAGAACACGGTGAACATTTGAGAAAGGTGTTAGAAGTATTGAGGAAGGAAGAATTGTACGCTAAGTTTTCAAAGTGTGCATTTTGGTTGGAAGAAGTTCAATTTCTCGGTCACATAGTGAACAAAGAAGGTATTAAGGTGGATCCGGCAAAGATAGAAACTGTTGAAAAGTGGGAAACCCCGAAAACTCCGAAACACATACGCCAGTTTTTAGGACTAGCTGGTTACTACAGAAGGTTCATCCAAGACTTTTCCAGAATAGCAAAACCCTTGACTGCATTAACGCATAAAGGGAAGAAATTTGAATGGAAGGATGAACAAGAGAAAGCGTTTCAGTTATTGAAGAAAAAGCTAACTACGGCACCTATATTGTCATTGCCTGAAGGGAATGATGATTTTGTGATTTATTGTGACGCATCAAAGCAAGGTCTCGGTTGTGTATTAATGCAACGAACGAAGGTGATTGCTTATGCCTCTAGACAATTGAAGATTCACAAGCAAAATTATACGACGCATGATTTGGAATTAGGCGCGGTTGTTTTTGCATTAAAGACTTGGAAGCACTACTTATATGGGGTCAAAAGTATTATATATACCGACCACAAAAGTCTTCAACACATATTTAATCAGAAACAACTGAATATGAGGAAGCGTAGGTGGATTGAATTGTTGAATGATTACGACTTTGAGATTCGTTACCACCCGGGGAAGGCAAATGTGGTAGCCGATGCCTTGAGCAGGAAGGACAGAGAACCCATTCGAGTAAAATCTATAAATATAATGATTCATAATAACCTTACTACTCAAATAAAGGAGGCGCAACAAGGAGTTTTAAAAGAGGGAAATTTAAAGGATGAAATACCCAAAGGATCGGAGAAGCATCTTAATATTCGGGAAGACGAAACCCGGTATAGGGCTGAAAGGATTTGGGTACCAAAATTTGGAGATATGAGAGAAATGGTACTTAGAGAAGCTCATAAAACCAGATACTCAATACATCCTGGAACGGGGAAGATGTACAAGGATCTCAAGAAACATTTTTGGTGGCCGGGTATGAAAGCCGATGTTGCTAAATACGTAGGAGAATGTTTGACGTGTTCTAAGGTCAAAGCTGAGCATCAGAAACCATCAGGACTACTTCAACAACCCGAAATCCCGGAATGGAAATGGGAAAACATTACCATGGATTTCATCTCTAAATTGCCAAGGACTGCAAGTGGTTTTGATACTATTTGGGTAATAGTTGATCGTCTCACCAAATCAGCACACTTCCTGCCAATAAGAGAAGATGACAAGATGGAGAAGTTAGCACGACTGTATTTGAAGGAAGTCGTCTCTAGACATGGAATACCAATCTCTATTATCTCTGATAGGGATGGCAGATTTATTTCAAGATTCTGGCAGACATTACAGCAAGCATTAGGAACTCGTCTAGACATGAGTACTGCCTATCATCCACAAACTGATGGGCAGAGCGAAAGGACGATACAAACGCTTGAAGACATGCTACGAGCATGTGTTATTGATTTCGGAAACAGTTGGGATCGACATCTACCGTTAGCAGAATTTTCCTACAACAACAGCTACCATTCAAGCATTGAGATGGCGCCGTTTGAAGCACTTTATGGTAGAAAGTGCAGGTCTCCGATTTGTTGGAGTGAAGTGGGGGATAGACAGATTACGGGTCCAGAGATTATACAAGAAACTACCGAGAAGATCATCCAAATTCAACAACGGTTGAAAACCGCCCAAAGTCGACAAAAGAGCTACGCTGACATTAAAAGAAAAGATATAGAATTTGAAATTGGAGAGATGGTCATGCTTAGAGTTGCACCTTGGAAAGGCGTTGTTCGATTTGGTAAATGAGGGAAATTAAATCCAAGGTATATTGGACCATTCAAGATTATTGATCGTGTCGGACCAGTAGCTTACCGACTTGAGTTACCTCAACAACTCGCGGCTGTACATAACACTTTTCACGTCTCGAATTTGAAGAAATGTTTTGCTAAAGAAGATCTCACTATTCCGTTAGATGAAATCCAAATCAACGAAAAACTTCAATTCATCGAAGAACCCGTCGAAATAATGGATCGTGAGGTTAAAAGACTTAAGCAAAACAAGATACCAATTGTTAAGGTTCGATGGAATGCTCGTAGAGGACCCGAGTTCACCTGGGAGCATGAAGATCAGATGATGAAGAAATACCCGCATCTATTTCCAGAAGATTCGTCAACACCTTCAACAGCTTAAAATTTCGGGACGAAATTTATTTAACGGGTAGGCACTGTAGTGACCCGAACTTTTCCATGTTTATATATATTAATTGAGATTGATATTTACATGATTAAATGTTTCCAACATGTTAAGCAATCAAACTTGTTAAGACTTGATTAATTGAAATATGTTTCATATAGACAATTGACCACCCAAGTTGACCGGTGATTCACGAACGTTAAAACTTGTAAAAACTATACGATGACATATATATATGATTATATATATAGTTAACATGTTTTTATTATAAGTATGTATCTCATTAGGTATTTTAACAATGAGTTATATACATAAAAATGAGACTATTAATTTAAGAAACTCGAAAACGATATATATAACGATTATCGTTATAACAACGTCTTACTAGGTACATATGAATCATATTAAGATATTGATACACTTGGTTAATTATGTTAAATGATAAGTAAATATATTATTAAGTGTATTAACAATGAAATACATATGTAAAAATAAGACTACTAACTTAATGATTTCTAAACGAGACATATATGTAACGATTATCGTTGTAACGACATTTAACTGTATATACATCATACTAAGATATATTATATATCATAATATCATGATAATATAACAATTTAACATCTCATTTGTTATAATAAACAATGGGTTAACAACATTCAACAAGATCGTTAACCTAAAGGTTTCAAAACAACATTTACATGTAACGACTAACGATGACTTAACGACTCAATTAAAATGTATATACATGTAGTGTTTTAATATGTATTCATACACTTTTGAAAGACTTCAAGAAACTTATCAAAATACTTCTACTTAACAAAAATGCTTACAATTACATCCTCGTTCAGTTTCATCAACAATTCTACTCGTATGCACCCGTATTCGTACTCGTACAATACACAGCTTTTAGATGTATGTACTATTGATATATACACTCCAATGATCAGCTCTTAGCAGCCCATGTGAGTCACCTAACACATGTGGGAACCATCATTTGGCAACTAGCATGAAATATCTCATAAAATTACAAAAATATGAGTAATCATTCATGACTTATTTACATGAAAACAAAATTACATAACCTTTATATCTAATCCATACACCAACGACCAAAAACACCTAAAAACACTTTCATTCTTCAATTTTATTCATCTAATTGATCTCTCTCAAGTTCTATCTTCAAGTTCTAAGTGTTCTTCATATATTTTACAAGTTCTAGTTACATAAAATCAAGAATACTTTCAAGTTTGCTAGCTCACTTCTAATCTTGTAAGGTGATCATCCAACCTCAAGAAATCTTTGTTTCTTACAGTAGGTTATCATTCTAATACAAGGTAATAATCATATTCAAACTTTGGTTCAATTTCTATAACTATAACAATCTTATTTCAAGTGATGATCTTACTTGAACTTGTTTTCGTGTCATGATTCTGCTTCAAGAACTTCGAGCCATCCAAGGATCCGTTGAAGCTAGATCCATTTTTCTCTTTTCCAGTAGGTTTATCCAAGGAACCTAAGGTAGTAATGATGTTCATAATATCATTCGATTCATACATATAAAGCTATCTTATTCGAAGGTTTAAACTTGTAATCACTAGAACATAGTTTAGTTAATTCTAAACTTGTTCGCAAACAAAAGTTAATCCTTCTAACTTGAATTTTAAAATCAACTAAACACATGTTCTATATCTATATGATATTCTAACTTAATGATTTAAAACCTGGAAACACGAAAAACACCGTAAAACCGGATTTACGCCGTCGTAGTAACACCGCGGGCTGTTTTGGGTTAGTTAATTAAAAACTATGATAAACTTTGATTTAAAAGTTGTTATTCTGAGAAAATGATTTTTATTATGAACATGAAACTATATCCAAAAATTATGGTTAAACTCAAAGTGGAAGTATGTTTTCTAAAATGGTCATCTAGACGTCGTTCTTTCGACTGAAATGACTACCTTTATAAAAACGACTTGTAACTTATTTTTCCGACTATAAACCTATACATTTCTATTTATATTCATAAAATAGAGTTCAATATGAAACCATAGCAATTTGATTCACTCAAAACGGATTTAAAATGAAGAAGTTATGGGTAAAACAAGATTGGATAATTTTTCTCATTTTAGCTACGTGAAAATTGGTAACAAATCTATTCCAACCATAACTTAATCAACTTGTATTGTATATTATGTAATCTTGAGATACCATAGACACGTATACAATGTTTCGACCTATCATGTCGACACATCTATATATATTTCGGAACAACCATAGACACTCTATATGTGAATGTTGGAGTTAGCTATACAGGGTTGAGGTTGATTCCAAAATATATATAGTTTGAGTTGTGATCAATACTGAGATACGTATACACTGGGTCGTGGATTGATTCAAGATAATATTTATCGATTTATTTCTGTACATCTAACTGTGGACAACTAGTTGTAGGTTACTAACGAGGACAGCTGACTTAATAAACTTAAAACATCAAAATATATTAAAAGTGTTGTAAATATATTTTGAACATACTTTGATATATATGTATATATTGTTATAGGTTCGTGAATCAACCAGTGGCCAAGTCTTACTTCCCGACGAAGTAAAAATCTGTGAAAGTGAGTTATAGTCCCACTTTTAAAATCTAATATTTTTGGGATGAGAATACATGCAGGTTTTATAAATGATTTACAAAATAGACACAAGTACGTGAAACTACATTCTATGGTTGAATTATCGAAATCGAATATGCCCTTTTTTATTAAGTCTGGTAATCTAAGAATTAGGGAACAGACACCCTAATTGATGCGAATCCTAAAGATAGATCTATTGGGCCTAACAAACCCCATCCAAAGTACCGGATGCTTTAGTACTTCGAAATTTATATCATATCCGAAGGGTGTCCCGGAGTGATGGGGATATTCTTATATATGCATCTTGTTAATGTCGGTTACCAGGTGTTCACCATATGAATGATTTTTATCTCTATGTATGGGATGTGTATTGAAATATGAAATCTTGTGGTCTATTATTATGATTTGATATATATAGGTTAAACCTATAACTCACCAACATTTTTGTTGACGTTTTAAGCATGTTTATTCTCAGGTGATTATTAAGAGCTTCCGCTGTCGCATACTTAAATAAGGACGAGATTTGGAGTCCATGCTTGTATGATATTGTGTAAAAACTGCATTTAAGAAACTTATTTTGTTGTAACATATTTGTATTGTAAACCATTATGTAATGGTCGTGTGTAAACAGGCTATTTTAGATTATCATTATTTGATAATCTACGTAAAGCTTTTTAAAACCTTTATCTATGAAATAAAGGTTATGGTTTGTTTTAAAAATGAATGCAGTCTTTGAAAAACGTCTCATATAGAGGTCAAAACCTCGCAACGAAATCAATTAATATGGAACGTTTTTAATCAATAAGAACGGGACATTTCACTTACCATCAAGAACCGCTACCCACTACCGAGAATCGATGACTTATTTGATCAACTACAAGGCTCGTCTGTTTTTTCAAAGATTGACTTACGTTCCGGGTATCATCAAATGCGGGTGAAAGAAGATGATATTCCAAAGACTGCTTTCAGAACACGTTACGGTCATTACGAGTTTATGGTCATGCCGTTTGGTTTAACTAATGCACCACCTGTGTTCATGGACCTTATGAACCGAGTGTGTGGACCATACCTTGACAAGTTTGTCATTGTTTTCATTGATGACATACTTATTTACTCAAAGAATGACCAACAACACGGTGAACATTTGAGAAAGGTGTTAGAAGTATTGAGGAAGGAAGAATTGTAAGCTAAGTTTTCAAAGTGTGCATTTTGGTTGGAAGAAGTTCAATTCCTCGGTCACATAGTGAACAAAGAAGGTATTAAGGTGGATCCGGCAAAGATAGAAACTGTTGAAAAGTGGGAAACCCCAAAAACTCCGAAACACATATGCCAGTTTTTAGGACTAGCTGGTTACTACAGAAGGTTCATCCAAGACTTTTCCAGAATAGCAAAACCCTTGACTGCATTAACGCATAAAGGGAAGAAATTTGAATGGAATGATGAACAAGAGAAAGCGTTTCAGTTATTGAAGAAAAAGCTAACTACGACACCTATATTGTCATTGCCTGAAGGGAATGATGATTTTGTGATTTATTGTGACGCATCAAAGCAAGGTCTCGGTTGTGTATTAATGCAACGAACGAAGGTGATTGCTTATGCGTCTAGACAATTGAAGATTCACGAACAAAATTATACGACGCATGATTTGGAATTAGGCGCGGTTGTTTTTGCATTAAAGACTTGGAGGCACTACTTATATGGGGTCAAAAGTATTATATATACCGACCACAAAAGTCTTCAACACATATTTAATCAGAAACAACTGAATATGAGGCAGGGTAGGTGGATTGAATTGTTGAATGATTACGACTTTGAGATTCGTTACCACCCGGGGAAGGCAAATGTGGTAGCCGATGCCTTGAGCAGGAAGGACAGAGAACCCATTCGAGTAAAATCTATGAATATAATGATTCATAATAACCTTACTACTCAAATAAAGGAGGCGCAACAAGGAGTTTTAAAAGAGGGAAATTTAAAGGATGAAATACCCAAAGGATCGGAGAAGCATCTTAATATTCGGGAAGACGAAACCCGGTATAGGGCTGAAAGGATTTGGGTACCAAAATTTGGAGATATGAGAGATATGGTACTTAGAGAAGCTCATAAAACCAGATACTCAATACATCCTGGAACGGGGAAGATGTACAAGGATCTCAAGAAACATTTTTGGTGGCCGGGTATGAAAGCCGATGTTGCTAAATACGTAGGAGAATGTTTGACGTGTTCTAAGGTCAAAGCTGAGCATCAGAAACCATCAGGTCTACTTCAACAACCTGAAATCCCAGAATGGAAATGGAAAAACATTACCATGGATTTCATCACTAAATTGCCAAGGACTGCAAGTGGTTTTGATACTATTTGGGTAATAGTTGATCGTCTCATCAAATCAGCACACTTCCTACCAATAAGAGAAGATGACAAGATGGAGAAGTTAGCACGACTGTATTTGAAGGAAGTCGTCTCCAGACATGGAATACCAATCTCTATTATCTCTGATAGGGATGGCAGATTTATTTCAAGATTCTGGCAGACATTACATCAAGCATTAGGAACTCGTCTAGACATGAGTACTGCCTATCATACACAAACTGATGGGCAGAGCGAAAGGATGATACAAACGCTTGAAGACATGCTACGAGCATGTGTTATTGATTTCGGAAACAGTTGGGATCGACATCTACCATTAGCAGAATTTTCCTACAACAACAGCTACCATTCAAGCATTGAGATGGCGCCATTTGAAGCACTTTATGGTAGAAAGTGCAGGTCTCCGATTTTTTGGACTGAAGTGGGGGATAGACAGATTACGGGTCCGGAGATTATACAAGAAACTACCGAGAAGATCATCCAAATTCAACAACGGTTGAAAACCGCCCAAAGTCGACAAAAGAGCTACGCTGACATTAAAAGAAAAGATATAGAATTTGAAATTGGAGAGATGGTCATGCTTAAAGTTGCACCTTAGAAAGGCGTTGTTCGATTTGGTAAACGAGGGAAATTAAATCCAAGGTATATTGGACCATTCAAGATTATTGATCGTGTCGGACCAGTAGCTTACCGACTTGAGTTACCTCAACAACTCGCGGCTATACATAACACTTTCCACGTCTCGAATTTGAAGAAATGTTTTGCTAAAGAAGATCTCACTATTCCATTAGATGAAATCCAAATCAATGAAAAACTCCAATTCATCGAAGAACCATCGAAATAATGGATCGTGAGGTTAAAAGACTTAAGCAAAACAAGATACCAATTGTTAAGGTTTGATGGAATGCTCGTAGAGGACCCGAGTTCACCTAGGAGCATGAAGATCAGATAAAGAAGAAATACCCGCATCTATTTCCAGAAGATTCGTCAACACCTTCAACAGCTTAAAATTTTGGGACGAAATTTATTTAACGAGTAGGTACTGTAGTGACCCGAACTTTTCCATGTTTATATATATTAATTGAGATTGATATTTACATGATTAAATGTTTCCAACATGTTAAGCAATCAAACTTGTTAAGACTTGATTAATTGAAATATGTTTCATATAGACAATTGACCACCCAAGTTGACCGGTGATTCACGAACGTTAAAACTTGTAAAAACTATATGATGACATATATATGGATATATATATAGTTAACATGATACTATGATAAGTAAACATATCATTAAGTATATTAACAATGAACTACATATGTAAAAACAAGACTACTAACTTAATGATTTTTAAACGAGACATATATGTAACGATTATCGTTGTAAAGACATTTAATGTATATATATCATATTAAGAGATATTCATACATGATAATATCATGATAATATAATAATTTAAAATCTCATTTGATATTATAAACATTGGGTTAACAACATTTAACAAGATCGTTAACCTAAAGGTTTCAAAACAACACTTACATGTAACGACTAACGATGACTTAACGACTCAGTTAAAATGTATATACATGTAGTGTTTTAATATGTATTTATACACTTTTGAAAGACTTCAATACAATTATCAAAATACTTCTACTTAACAAAAATACTTACAATTACATCCTCGTTCAGTTTCATCAACAATTCTACTCGTATGCACCCGTATTCGTACTCATACAATACACAACTTTTATATGTATGTCCTATTGGTATATACACTCCAATGATCAGCTCTTAGCAGCCCATGTGAGTCACCTAACACATGTGGGAACCATCATTTGGAAACTAGCATGAAATATCTCATAAAATTACAAAAATATGAGTAATCATTCATGACTTATTTACATGAAAACAAAATTACATATCCTTTATATCTAATCCATACACCAACGACCAAAAACACCTACAAACACTTTCATTCTTCAATTTTCTTCATCTAATTGATCTCTCTCAAGTTCTATCTTCAAGTTCTAAGTGTTCTTCATAAATTCTACAAGTTCTAGTTACATAAAATCAAGAATACTTTCAAGTTTGCTAGCTCACTTCTAATCTTGTAAGGTGATCATCTAACCTCAAGAAATCTTTGTTTCTTACAGTAGGTTATCATTCTAATACAAGGTAATAATCATATTCAAACTTTGGTTCAATTTCTATAACTATAACAATCTTATTTCAAGTGATGATCTTACTTGAACTTGTTTTCGTGTCATGATTCTGCTTCAAGAACTTCGAGCCATCCAAGGATCCGTTGAAGCTAGATCCATTTTTCTCTTTTCCAGTAGGTTTATCCAAGGAACTTAAGGTAGTAATGATGTTCATAACATCATTCGATTCATACATATAAAGCTATCTTATTCGAAGGTTTAAACTTGTAATCACTAGAACATAGTTTAGTTAATTCTAAACTTGTTCGCAAACTACAGTTAATCCTTCTAACTTGACTTTTAAAATCAACTAAGCACATGTTCTATATCTATATTATATGCTAACTTAATGATTTAAAACCTGGAAACACGAAAAACACCGTAAAACCGGATTTACGCCGTCGTAGTAACACCGCGGGCTGTTTTGGGTTAGTTAATTAAAAACTATGATAAACTTTGATTTAAAAGTTGTTATTCTGAGAAAATTATTTTTATTATGAACATGAAACTATATCCAAAAATTATGGTTAAACTCAAAGTGGAAGTATGTTTTCTGAAATGGTCATCTAGACGTCGTTCTTTCGACTGAAATGACTACCTTTACAAAAATGACTTGTAACTTATTTTTCCCACTATAAACCGATACTTTTTCTGTTTAGATTCATAAAATAGAGTTCAATATGAAACCATAGCAATTTGATTCACTCAAAACGGATTTAAAATGAAGAAGTTATGGATAAAACAAGATTGGATAATTTTTCTCATTTTAGCTACGTGAAAATTGGTAACAAATCTATTCCAACCATAACTTAATCAACTTGTATTGTATATTATGTAATCTTGAGATACCATAGACACGTATACAATGTTTCGACCTATCATGTTGACACATCTATATATATTTCGGAACAACCATAGACACTCTATATGTGAATGTTGGAGTTAGCTATACATGGTTGAGGTTGATTCCAAAATATATATAGTTTGAGTTGTGATCAATACTGAGATACGTATACACTGGGTCGTGGATTGATTCAAGATAATATTTATCAATTTATTTCTGTACATCTAACTGTGGACAACTAGTTGTAGGTTACTAACGATGACAGCTGACTTAATAAACTTAAAACATCAAAATATATTAAAAGTGTTGTAAATATATTTTGAACATACTTTAATATATATGTATATATTGTTATAGGTTCGTGAATCAACCAGTGGCCAAGTCTTACTTCCCGACGATGTAAAAATCTGTGAAAGTGAATCATAGTCCCACTTTTAAAATCTAATATTTTTGGAATGAGAATACATGCACGTTTTATAAATGATTTACAAAATAGACACAAGTACGTGAAACTAAATTCTATGGTTGAATTATCGAAATCGAATATGCCCCTTTTTATTATGTCTGGTAATCTAAGAATTAGGGAACAGACACCCTAATTGACGCGAATCCTAAAGATAGATCCATTGGGCCTAACAAACCCCATCCAAAGTACCGGATGCTTTAGTACTTCGAAATTTATATCATATCCGAAGGGTGTCCCAGAATGATGGGGATATTCTTATATATGCATCTTGTTAATGTCGGTTACTAGGTGTTCACCATATGAATGATTTTTATCTCTATGTATGGGATGTGTATTTAAATATGAAATCTTGTGGTCTATTATTATGATTTGATATATATAGGTTAAACCTATAACTCACCAACATTTTTGTTGACGTTTTAAGCATGTTTATTCTCAGGTGATTATTAAGAGCT